>NC_056441.1:2411541-2414041 GCF_018296145.1 Oncorhynchus tshawytscha | reverse complement strand
GTATCAGCTTGGAGGAGTGGAGGGGGAGGTATCAGCTTGGAGGAGGGGAGGGGGAGGTATCAGCTTGGAGGAGGGGAGGGATCAGCTTGGAGGAGGGGAGGGGGAGGTATCAGCTTGGAGGGGGAGGTGGAGCTTGGAGGGGGGAGGTATCAGCTTGGAGGAGGGGAGGGGGGATCAGCTTGGAGGAGTGGAGGGGGAGGTATCAGCTTGGAGGAGTGGAGGGGGAAATTCTTGAGGGAAACCTGCCCCTTCTTTGGACACTGTGTTAACAACCCTACAGGCGAGCTTCAATGCCATACAACTCTCCTTCCATGGCCTCCAATTGCTCTTGAATACAAGTAAAACTAAATGCATGCTCTTCAACCAATCGCTACCTGCACCTGCCCGCCTGTCCAACATCACTACTCTGGATGGCTCTGACTTAGAATACGTGGACAACTACAAATACCTAGGTGTCTGGTTAGACTGTAAACTCTCCTTCCAGACCCATATCAAACATCTCCAATCCAAAGTTTAATCTAGAATTGGCTTCCTATTCTGCAACAAAGCATCCTTCACTCATGCTGCCAAACATACCCTTGTAAAACTGACCATCCTACCAATCCTCGACTTCGGCGATGTCATTTACAAAATAGCCTCCAATACCCTACTCAACAAATTGGATGCAGTCTATCACAGTGCAATCCGTTTTGTCACCAAAGCCCCATATACTACCCACCATTGCGACCTGTACGCTCTCGTTGGCTAGCCCTCGCTTCATACTCGTCGCCAAACCCACTGGCTCCATGTCATCTACAAGACCCTGCTAGGTAAAGTCCCCCCTTATCTCAGCTCGCTGGTCACCATAGCATCTCCCACCTGTAGCACATGCTCCAGCAGGTATATCTCTCTGGTCACCCCCAAAACCAATTCTTTCTTTGGCCGCCTCTCCTTCCAGTTCTCTGCTGCCAATGAGTGGAACGAACTACAAACATCTCTGAAACTGGTAACACTTATCTCCCTCACTAGCTTTAAGCACCAGCTGTCAGAGCAGCTCCCAGATTACTGCACCTGTACATAGCCCATCTATAAATAGCCCATCCAACTACCTCTTCCCCTACTGTATTTATTGTATTTATTTATTTATTTTGCTCCTTTGCACCCCATTATTTGTATTTCTACTTTGCACATTCTTCATTTGCAAATCTACCATTCCAGTGTTTTACTTGCTATATTGTATTTACTTTGCCACCATGGCCTTTTTTTTGCCTTTACCTCCCTTCTCACCTCATTTGCTCACATCGTATATAGGCTTGTTTATACTGTATTATTGACTGTATGTTTGTTTTACTCCATGTGTAACTCTGTCGTTGTATCTGTCGAACTACTTTACTTTATCTTGGCCAGGTCGCAATTGTAAATGAGAACTTGTTCTCAACTGGCCTACCTGGTTAAATAAAGGTGTTCTCAACTTGCCTACCTGGCTAAAAATAGGTGTTCTCAACTGGCATTCCTGGTTAAATAAAGGTGTTCTCCACTAGCCTACCTGGTTAAATAAAAGGTGTTCTCAACTAGCCTACCTGGTTAAATAAAGGTGTTCTCAACTAGCCTACCTGGTTAAATAAAGGTGTTCTCCACTAGCCTACCTGGTTAAATAAAGGTGTTCTCAACTAGCCTACCTGGTTAAATAAAGGTGTTCTCCACTAGCCTACCTGGTTAAATAAAGGTGTTCTCAACTAGCCTACCTGGTTAAATAAAGGTGTTCTCAACTAGCCTACCTGGTTAAATAAAGGTGTTCTCCACTAGCCTACCTGGTTAAATAAAGGTGTTCTCTACTGGCCTTCCTGGTTAAATAAAGGAGTTCTCCACTAGCCTACCTGGTTAAATAAAGGTGTTCTCAACTAGCCTACCTGGTTAAATAAAGGTGTTCTCCACTATCCTACCTGGTTAAATAAAGGTGTTCTCCACTAGCCACCTGGTTAAATAAAGGTGTTCTCCACTAGCCTACCTGGTTAAATAAAGGTGGGTAACTGGTGCGGTGGATCAGGTGCAGGAGAGCAGAGATGAGTATACAAGGTATTTAATTCCACGACAGCACCAGTATACAGACAATACTCAAGGTGCGGAGAAATACCGGCCACTCGAAAATAACTTGTGTAAATACATAACCCAGCAAATATGACCAGCCGACCAGAAACCGACATGAACAATTAATAAACACGCACACTAACATGTGGGAAACAGAGGGTTAAAAAATGAACATGTAGTTGGGGAATAGAAACCAGGTGTGTAGAAAACAAATACGAAAAGAAATGGAAAATGAAAAGTGGATTGTCGATGGCTAAAAGACCGGTGATGTCGACCACCGCCCGAACAAGGAGAGGGACCGACTTCTGCAGAAGTTGTGACACAGGTATCCTCTACTGTCGGAAATAGGTCAATATCTTTCCAGGATTATTTTATTTATTTTACCTTTATTTAAGAGGTTTTCAACAGAATGAAGACACCCTGATCACACGCA
>NC_056441.1:2364041-2406541 GCF_018296145.1 Oncorhynchus tshawytscha | reverse complement strand
TCCAGACATGGTCCATAATGATCTGTGATCTTAAGGTTTAATCCAGACATGGTCCATAATGATCTGTGATCTTAAGGTTTAAACCAGACATGGTCCATAATGATCTGTGATCTTAAGGTTTAAACCAGACATGGTCCATAATGATCTGTTCTCTTAAGGTTTAATCCAGATGGGGTCCAAAATGATCTGTGATCTTAAAGTTTAATCCAGACATGGTCCATAATGATCTGTGATCTTAAGGTTTAAACCAGACATGGTCCATAATGATCTGTTCTCTTAAGGTTTAAACCAGACATGGTCCATAATGATCTGTGATCTTAAGGTTTAATCCAGACGGGGTCCATAATGATCTGTGATCTTAAGGTTTAAACCAGACATGGTCCATAATGATCTGTTCTCTTAAGGTTTAATCCAGACGGGGTCCATAATGATCTGTGATCTTAAGGTTTAATCCAGACGGGGTCCATAATGATCTGTGATCTTAAGGTTTAAACCAGACATGGTCCATAATTATTTGAATACAGTAGAGAATAAAGTACACTATGATTACACACCGATCCTCAAACATCCAATAGTTTTATTTTTTTTATACTTTAAACCCAAACTAAATATTAATGTCTAGGAATACAATAATTTATCTTGGATGAGACTCAGCAACTACATCCCAAATAGAACACTATTCCCTATAAAGTGTGCTATTTTTGACCAGAACCTGGAAATAAGGTGCTATTTGGGAGGCGTGCTCTGTTGACTCTGTGCTTTTCCATCTGTGCTCATTAAGTCTCAGTTCCTCTGAAGTCCCCCGGCCCTAAAGCTCCCAATTAAAGTCAGGGACTGCCAGCAGACCTCTAACATCAATGCACTGTGAAGTTCAAATGAAGCCAAAGTAACAGGAAACAGAACAAGATCAATCGGTTTCGTTGGACCCCCTTCCTTCTAAAAAAAAAAGGACCAAAGAAAAAGAAAGAGAAATAAAGAAAGAAAAGAAGAATACATCTTCTTAGTAATGTTCTGCACAAACAATACATCTCAAATGGAACCCTATTCCCTATATAGTGCAATACTTTTGACCAGAGCCACCATAACTTTTGACCAGAGTAGTACCCTCCATCCAGTAGGGATGCAGCCTTTGGCTACATTATTGTACAGGAAAACATATATGGATTCTTTGCTTGTCCAGACCTACAGCATCCCTGTGTCTTCTGGATTCTCTTTGAACTGGATCATCCTGTAATTGTTATGGATCCCTTTAAAAACGCTTAAGGATTCACCACCTTTTTTTTTTCAATTTTTGCCTGAAATGAATTACCTAAATCTAACTGCCTGTAGCTCAGGCCCTGAAGCAAGGATATGTTTATTCTTGGTACCATTTGAAAGGAAACACTTTGAAGTTTGTGGAAATGTTAAAGGAATGTAGGAGAATACAAAACACATTGATCTGGTAAAATATATTACAAAGAAAAAAACTTTCTTTTGTATTTATTTTTGTACCGTCATCTGAGAAAGGTATTATTATTTATAATATATATATTATTATTATTATTATGTGTATTATTATTAAATATATTATTATACCCGGCCAGGTACAATTTAGATTTTGGCACTAGATGCCGGCAGCGGTATATGTGCAAAATGTTAGACTGATCCAATGAACCATTGGATATCTGTTCAAAATGATGTATCAAGACTGCCCAAATGTGCATAATTTGTTTATTAATAACTTTTCATGTTCAAAATGGTCCACTCGCCTCAAACAGATATGTCTATGTCCTGGGAAATGTTCTTGTTACTTACAACCTCATGTTAATCACTCATGCCTACGTTAGCTCAACCGTCCCATGGAAAGGACACCGATCCCATGGAAGGGACACCGTCCCGTGGAAGGGACACCGATCCCGTGGAAGGGACACCGATCCCGTGGAAGGGACACCGATCCCGTGGAAGGGACACCGATCCCGAATATGTTTTTTAAAGGTTAAATATTTAGTATTTTTTTTAAATGTGTAAGATGTAGTGAAGACTGGCTGTAGTGGATGTTTTCTAACCTTAGCTAGCTAGAATTTGTAACATATAAGTTTTTGCAAATCCGTGACATATAGTATGTTTTTTCAAAAAGAATGTTTGCAAACTCAAAACACAAAATATGATTTGTAATTCATAACATATTAAACAAAATGGGTGATGGACATCCACAAATTAATATATACCATATGAAACATCATACTAAATGGAGAGTCTCAGATTTATTTATAGAATAATAAGAAATGCTAGGAGACCAATTTGGTTAGTAATAGCACATTGTTTTCTATGATTCTATTTTGTATCTCTGTTTTGCATTTGTGTATTGATGTCTATACGTTTGTAATAACTGGGCTCATTGTAAAAAAGACCTTGGTCTCAGCTTAAAATAAAGGTTACATTACATAAGTACTTTACACCACAGTTTGAAGTAAAAATACTTTGGGGGTATCTATACTTTGCAATTTATATTTTTGACAACTTTCACTTCACTACATTCCTATAGAAAATGGTGTACTTTTTACTCCTTACTGTCATGCCCTGACCTTAGAGAGACGTTTTATTTCTCTATTTGGTTTGGTCAGGGAGTGATGTATGTTTTGGCCGGGTATGGTTCTCAGTCGGGGACAGCGGTCTATCGTTGTGACGATACCCGGCCAAAACATAGAAATAAAAAATCATAGAACAACAAAACATAGAATGCCCCAAATCACACCCTGACTAAACCAAATAGAGACATTAAAAGGCTCTCTAAGGTCAGGGCATGACATTCACAAAGAATGCGAAAACAAACCCAATTCTGATAAACTTCCATATCTACAGGGTGAAATGGCACAGTGTGCCATCACAGGAGCAAGATGTGTGACCTAATGCCACAAGAAAAGGGCAACCAGGGAAGAACAAACACCATTGTAAATACAACCCATATTTATGTTGATTTATTTTCCCTTTTGTACTTTATTTGCATGTTTTTTTATTTATTGTACCTTTATTTAACTAGGCAAATCAGTTAAGAACAAATTATTATTTTCAATGACGGCCTAGGAACAGTGGGTTAACTGCCTGTTCAGGGGCAGAACGACAGATTTGTACCTTGTCAGCTTGGGGATTTGAACTTGCAACCTTCCGGTTACTAGTCCAACGCTCTAACCACTAGGCTACCCTGCTGAAATGTCTTTATTCTTTTAGAACTTCTGTGAGTGTAATGTTGACTGTTCATTCTTATTGTTTATAAAATGTTTACTTCACTTGCTTTGGCAATGTTAACATATGTTTCCCATGCCAATAAAGCCTTTGAGAGAGAGATACTTTTGCCAGGACCCTAAAGGACATCGCCCTCAACTGCAGCACCAACACAACTGCAGCACCAACACAACTGCAGCACCAACACAACTGCAGCACCAACACAACTGCAGCACCAACACAACTGCAGCACCAACACAACTGCTCGGCATCCGAACGCAAGACGCTACACAGCTTTAGTACATCACGGGGGCCAAGCTTCCTACCATCCAGGACCTATATACCAGGTAGACTCCAGTCACCCAAGTCATAGACTGTTCTCTCTGCTACCGCACGTCAAGTGGTACCGGAGAGCCAAGTCTATGACCAAGAGGCTAAGCAGTTTCTTTCCCCAAACCATACGACTCCTGAACAGTTTCTTTCCCCAAACCATACGACTCCTGAACAGTTTCTTTCCCCAAACCATACGACTCCTGAACAGTTTCTTCCCCCAAACCATACGACTCCTGAACAGTTTCTTTCCCCAAACCATACGACTCCTGAACAGTTTCTTCCCCCAAACCAAACGACTCCTGAACAGTTTCTTTCCCCAAACCATACGACTCATGAACAGTTTCTTTCCCCAAACCATACGACTCCTGAACAGTTTCTTCCCCCAAACCATTAGACTCCTGAACAGTTTCTTCCCCAAACCATACGACTCCTGAACAGTTTCTTTCCCCAAACCATACGACTCCTGAACAGTTTCTTTCCCCAAACCATTAGACTCCTGAACAGTTTCTTCCCCCAAACCATTAGACTCCTGAACAGGTTCTTCCCCCAAACCATTAGACTCCTGAACAGTTTCTTTCCCCAAACCATACGACTCCTGAACAGTTTCTTCCCCAAACCATACGACTCCTGAACAGTTTCTTTCCCCAAACCATACGACTCCTGAACAGTTTCTTCCCCCAAACCAAACGACTCCTGAACAGTTTCTTTCCCCAAACCATACGACTCATGAACAGTTTCTTTCCCCAAACCATACGACTCCTGAACAGTTTCTTCCCCCAAACCATTAGACTCCTGAACAGTTTCTTCCCCCAAACCATTAGACTCCTGAACAGTTTCTTCCCCCAAACCATACGACTCCTGAACAGTTTCTTTCCACAAACCATACGACTCCTGAACAGTTTCTTCCCCCAAACCATTAGACTCCTGAACAGTTTCTTCCCCCAAACCAAACGACTCCTGAACAGGTTCTTCCCCCAAACCATTAGACTCCTGAACAGGTCATTCAAAGGCTGGACTATATACATTGCCCCCCTTGTTTCTACACTGCTGCTACTCACTGTTTTTTATCTATGCATAGTAACTTTACCCCTGTCTACATGTACAAATGACCTTGACTAACCTGTACCCTCACACATTGACTCGACACCGGTACCCCCTCTATACAGCTTCATTATCGTTATTTTATCCTGTTACATTTATTTTATTTGAAACGTTTTTTACGTTCTTTTATTTGAGTAAATATTGTCTTAACTCTATTTACTGAGCTGTTGTTAGTTAAGGGCTTGTAAGATGCATTTCACGGGAAGGTCTACACCTGTTGGTTAAGGGCTTGTAAGTAACCGTTCTGGCATTTCACGGGAAGGTCTACACATGTTGGTTAAGGGCTTGTAAGTAACCGTTCTGGCATTTCACGGGAAGGTCTACACCTGTTGGTTAAGGGCTTGTAAGATGCATTTCACGGGAAGGTCTACACCTGTTGGTTAAGGGCTTGTAAGTAACCGTTCTGGCATTTCACGGGAAGGTCTACACCTGTTGGTTAAGGGCTTGTAAGTAGCCGTTCTGGCATTTCACGGGAAGGTCTACACCTGTTGGTTAAGGGCTTGTAAGATGCATTTCACGGGAAGGTCTACACCTGTTGGTTAAGGGCTTGTAAGTAACCGTTCTGGCATTTCACGGGAAGGTCTACACCTGTTGGTTAAGGGCTTGTAAGTAACCGCTCTGGCATTTCACGGGAAGGTCTACACCTGTTGGTTAAGGGCTTGTAAGTAACCGTTCTGGCATTTCACGGGAAGGTCTACACCTGTTGGTTAAGGGCTTGTAAGATGCATTTCAGGGAAGGTCTACACCTGTTGGTTAAGGGCTTGTAAGATGCATTTCACGGGAAGGTCTACACCTGTTGGTTAAGGGCTTGTAAGTAACCGTTCTGGCATTTCACGGGAAGGTCTACACCTGTTGGTTAAGGGCTTGTAAGATGCATTTCACGGGAAGGTCTACACCTGTTGGTTAAGGGCTTGTAAGTAACCGTTCTGGCATTTCACGGGAAGGTCTACACCTGTTGGTTAAGGGCTTGTAAGTAGCCGTTCTGGCATTTCACGGGAAGGTCTACACCTGTTGGTTAAGGGCTTGTAAGATGCATTTCACGGGAAGGTCTACACCTGTTGGTTAAGGGCTTGTAAGTAACCGTTCTGGCATTTCACGGGAAGGTCTACACCTGTTGGTTAAGGGCTTGTAAGTAACCGCTCTGGCATTTCACGGGAAGGTCTACACACCTGTTGGTTAAGGGCTTGTAAGTAACCGTTCTGGCATTTCACGGGAAGGTCTACACCTGTTGGTTAAGGGCTTGTAAGATGCATTTCACGGGAAGGTCTACACCTGTTGGTTAAGGGCTTGTAAGATGCATTTCACGGGAAGGTCTACACCTGTTGGTTAAGGGCTTGTAAGATGCATTTCACGGGAAGGTCTACACCTGTTGGTTAAGGGCTTGTAAGATGCATTTCACGGGAAGGTCTACACCTGTTGGTTAAGGGCTTGTAAGATGCATTTCACGGGAAGGTCTACACATGTTGGTTAAGGGCTTGTAAGATGCATTTCACGGGAAGGTCTACACATGTTGGTTAAGGGCTTGTAAGTAACCGTTCTGGCATTTCACGGGAAGGTCTACACCTGTTGGTTAAGGGCTTGTAAGTTGCCGTTCTGGCATTTCACAGGAAGGTCTACACCTGTTGGTTAAGGGCTTGTAAGTTGCCGTTCTGGCATTTCATGGGAAGGTTGTGTTCGGCACATGTGACAAATACAATTTGATTTGATTTAAAGAAATCAATTCTCAAACATTCCACCAAAAAGCCCTCACTTACAGAGAGATGAACCTAGAGAAGAGTCTCCTCAGCCAGCTGTTTGTAGGGGTTAGTTAACAAACACAAACAGACCCAACAAAGACCTAGGACGGAAACACACATAGACACAACCAAATCATGAGAAAGCAGAAAGATAACTATTTTACACACGGGAAAGAATCAACAAAAAAACAGAGCAAATTTGATTTTTTAAATTTTTTATCTAAACAGAGAGTACAAAGTTGCAGAATAACCACTGTGACTGACCCTAAATGAAGAAAAACATTACACAAACACACACACACCCTCCCTTTTCCCAAAATCAGATTTATTTCTAATGCATTTCAGAGCTCATAACCGTTCTGGCTGAGATCCTGATTTGCATGCCTCTACACTCCTCACTGATGAAAATGATCATAATATATTTTAGGTTAAAAAAAGCCCACTTATCCTCATCCTGCCCTCTGAGCCCTGACTGAGAGAGGAGACAGAGTGGGAGAGGGAGAGATAAGGAGAGAGAGATAGGGAGAGAGAGAGAAACAGAGAGAGAGAGAGAGATAGAGAGAGACAGAGCGAGAGAGGGAGAGATATAGAGAGAGTGAGAGAGACAGACAGAGAGAGAAACAGACAGACAGACAGAGAGAGAGAAACAGAGAGAGAGAGAGAGACAGGTGAGAGAGACAGGTGAGAGAGAGAGAGAGAGAGAGAGAGAGAGAGGGGGAGGGGGAAGAGAGTAAGATATTAAAGATAGAGAGAGAGAGATCATGAGCTCATGAGTTCCTGAGTTCTTCAGCAAAAATGTAGAATTAGAGTAGGATAAATGTAGATAAACCTTCATTATTTTGCAAGGACTTCTAAAGGATACTAACCTCAACATCAAAACCTTCAATCCATATCACAATTCCATATCTAAAACCTTAATTTTGGACTAAATTACCAAGGACTATTAAGAAAACACTTTGAACAAACCAAAACCTGCAGAAATACCTGGAAGTACCATCCACAGCAACACTGAGTGAGTAATGTTCAGTCTGAACCTATTTCTGAAGATAGCAAGTCAAATAAAATCATCTCTAGTTAATGTTGTTATATAAACCTCTACAGGTTTGGTGGGTCCCCCACGGGACAGATGAGCTAACGTAGGCTAATGCAATTAAGCAACAAGAAAAATTCCCTGGACATAGACATATCTGATATTGTCAGAAATCTTACATCCTTATTAATCTAACTGCACTGTCCAATTTACAGTAGCTATTACAGTGAGATAATACCATGCTATTGTTTGAGGAGAGTGCACAGTTATGAACTTGAAAGTTATTAATAAACCAATTAGGCCCTTTAGGAGCAGTCTTGATACAACATTTTGAATAGAAATACAATGGTTCATTGCATCAAGTCTAAAACTTTGCACATACACTGCTGCCATCTAGTGGCCAAAGTCTAAATTGCTCCTTAGCTGGAATAATACATTATGGCCAATCTCATTTCAAAGATGATGTTACAAAAAAATAGAAAACAACTGTTGGTCTACTTCATTGTGCAGAGACTGAACATTAGCGAGTAATATCCTCGGAAGCGGTGGATGGTGTCCACTTTAAATACCTCTTCTCCACCGGCATCTCGGAGCAGCCTCTGGAATAAGGTTAAGTCCCCTGGGGGGCTACGAACAAAGGATTCCCCTGGGGGGTACGAACAAAGGATTCCCCTGGGGGGGCGTACGAACAAAGGATTCCTCCGGAGGGGCGTACGAACAAAGGATTCCCCTGGGGGGTACGAACAAAGGATTCCCCTGGGGGCTATGAACAAAGGATTCCCCTGGGGGTACGAACAAAGGATTCCCCTGGGGGTCTACCAATGAGAAGGAACAAAGGATTCCTCCGGAGGGGCTCTACCAACAAAGGATTCTGAACCCTGGGGGTACGAACAAAGGATTCCCCTGGTCTGACCTCTCGAACAAAGGATTCCCCTGGGGGTACGAACAAAGGATTCCCCTGGGGGCTCTACGAACAAAGGATTCCTCCGGGGGGCTACGAACAAAGGATTCAATTCGGGAAGGTCGGAATGCGGTGGCACCTCTCTCGTATATACGGCTTTATGTAATAATACAACAATAAAAAATACTATAAATACTATAAATAATATATATATGTATACAGTATATATATATATATATATATATACAATAAAATACTTTCTGGACCAATAATGTAAGAAATAACACACCAAAAAAATTTAATACTGTAAAGTTGCTTAGGACCTAGAAACAGAGCTGTCATGTCTGTCTGTCGGCGCCATCTTGACCAACATACAGTGTTACAGGACTAAAGAAAAGATCCCCACATCCTCTTTCCATCTGTCCTACAAACCCTCAGCACTGAACCCTGCTCTATCAATGAGAAGGATACATCCTGAGTCTGACCTCTTTTATCTGTCCTACAAACCCTCAGCACTGAACCCTGGTCGCACAACAGATCTACTGCTCTATCAATGAGAAGGATACATCCTGAGTCTGACCTCTTCCATCTGTCCTACAAACCCTCAGCACTGAACCCTGGTCGCACAACAGATCTGCTGCTCTATCAATGAGAAGGATACATCTTGAGTCTGACCTCTTCTATCTGTCCTACAAACCCTCAGCACTGAACCCTGGTCGCACAACAGATCTCCTGCTCTACCAATGAGAAGGATACATCCTGAGTCTGACCTCTCTGAACCCTGCTCTACCAATGAGAAGGATACATCCTGAGTCTGACCTCTCTGAACCCTGCTCTACCAATGAGAAGGATACATCCTGAGTCTGACCTCTCTGAACCCTGCTCTACCAATGAGAAGGATACATCCTGAGTCTGACCTCTCTGAACCCTGCTCTACCAATGAGAAGGATACATCCTGAGTCTGACCTCTCTGAACCCTGCTCTACCAATGAGAAGGATACACAGAGAAAGATACTCGAGCGGCTAAAACCTTTTAACATTCGGCCATCAGATTTGCCACCAATTATCCTTATAGGACACATCACTGCACTCTATACTCCTCTGTAAACTGGTCATCTATGTATACCCGTCGCAAGACCCACTGGTTGATGTACTCCCCCCTATCTGAGATACCTACTGCAGCCCTCATCCTCACACAGAATTCTGCCAATCACATTCTTATTTATTCTTTTATTTTTATTTAACTACGCAAGTCAGTTAAGAACTCAATTCTAATTTACAATGACGACCTACACCAGCCTACACCCTAACCTGGACGACGCTGGGCCAATTGTGCACCGGGGACTCCCAATCACGGACGGTTGTGATACAGCCTGGAATCGAACCAGGGTCTGCAGTAACGCCTCTAGCACTGAAATGCAGACTGCTGCGCCACTCGGGAGCCTGTTGAAGTGTCCCAAAGCACACACATCCCTGGGTCGCTCTTTTTTTCAGTTCGCTGCAGCTAGCGACTGGAACGAGCTGCAACAAACACTCAAACTGGACAGTTTTATCTCAATCTCTTCATTCAAAGACTCAATCATGGACAGACACTCTTACTGACAGTTGTGGCTGCTTTGCGTGAGGTATTGTGGTCTCTACCTTCCTGCCATTTGTGCTGTTGTCAGTACCCAATAATGTTTGTACCATGTTTTGTGCTGTGTTGTGTTGCTGCCGTGCTGTGTTGTCATGTGTTGCTGTCGTGCTGTTGTCATGTGTTGCTGTCGTGCTGTGTTGTCATGTGTTGCTGCCACGCTGTGTTGTCATGTGTTGCTGTCGTGCTGTGTTGTCGTGTGTTGCTGCCATGCTGTGTTGTCGTGTGTTGCTGTCGTGCTGTGTTTTCACAGCACGTGTGTTGTTGTTTTAGGTCTGTCTTTATGTAGTGTTGTGGAGTCTCTCTTCTCGTGATGTGTGTTTTGTCCTATATTTTTCATAAACATTTTAATCCCAGCCTCCATCCCCGCAGGAGGCCTTTTGGCAGGCCGTCATTGTAAGTAAGAATTTATTCTTAAATAATAAATACAAAATCCTAGAGGGGGAGATCAACAACTTCCACCCCCAGGGACATGTACTAGTCTGTGGCGACCTAAATGCCAGAAACGGACAAGAACCTGACACCCTCAGCACACAGGGGGACAAACACCTGCCTGGAGGTGACAACACTCCCTCCCCCATGTGCCCCCATAGGCACAACTACGACAACATATCCAACAAAAATGGGTCACAACTCCTGCAGCTCTGTCACACGCTGGGTATGTACATAGTCAACGGAGGGCTTCGAGGGGACTCCTATGGTAGGTACACCTATAGCTCATCTCTTGGCAGTAGTACTGTAGACTACTTTATCACTGACCTCAACCCAGAGTCTCTCAGAGTGTTCACAGTCAGCCCACTGACACCCTTATCAGACCACAGCAAAATCACAGTCCTCCTGAACAGAGCAATATTCAATCATGAGGCATCAAAGCCAAAGGAACTGAATAATATTAAGAAATGCTATAGATGTAAGGAAAATAGAGTGGAAATCTACCAAAAAACAATTAGGCAACAAAAAATGTATCCCTTTTAGACAATTTGTCACGGTCGTCCTTCTCTTCATCTGAAGAGGAGAGGCGAGAAGGATCGGAGGACCAAAATGCGGCGTGGCATGTGTTCATGGTGAATTTTAATAAAGAAAACACTGAACACTGAAACACTATACAAAACAGTCAACAAAATAACAACCGTGAAGCTAATGCGAGCTGCGCTGAAACAAGCTATCAACATAGACAATCACCCACAAACACACAGTGAAACCCAGGCTACCTAAGTATGATTCTCAATCAGAGACAACTAATGACACCTGCCTCTGATTGAGAACCATACTAGGCCGAAACATAGAAATACCCAAATCATAGACTGCCGACCCCAACTCACACCCTGACCATACTAAATAATGAATACAAAACAAAGGAAATAAAGGTCAGAACGTGACACAATTTCCTGGACAAAATGTTTCACTGTAATAGTGAAGTAAAGAGTGAAGGTAAAACTTAGCAGAGGAAAACCCAAACTGTATAAATAAATATATGATTTTTAAAATTTACTTTAAATGTTCTTGTCTCATCGCTACAACTCTACAACTCCCGCACGGACTCAGGAGAGCCGAAGGTCGAGAGCTGTGCGTCCTCCGAAACCCAACCACTGCACTGCTTCCTGACATAATACTTAACCCGGGAAGCCAACGTGTTGGAGGAAACACCGTACACCTGGCGACCGTGTCGGCGTGCACTGTGTCCAGCCCGCCGCTAGAGTCGCTAGTGAGCGATGGGACAAGGACATCCCTGCCAGCCAAACCCTCCCCTAACCTGGACGATGCTGGGCCAATTGTGACCCACCCCATGCGTCTCCCGGTCGCGGCCGGCTGCGACAGAGCCTGGACTCGAACCCAGAAACTCTAGTGGCACAGCTAGCACTGAGATGCCAAGGGGGTGAATACTTTTGCAAGGCACTGTACACCTCAGGAGATAGAAAAGATTGGGCCGTCAGATCCTCAAAAGGTTCTACCTTCATGTAAATATTACCTCAACTAACCGGTGCCCCCCTGTATATAGTCTCACTATTGTTATTTTACTGCTGCTCTTTAATTACTTGCTAATTTTATTTGTTATTCTCATCCATATTTTTTCAACTGCATTGTTGGTTAGGGGCTTGTAAGTAAGATTTTCATTGTAAGGTCTGCAATTGATGTATTCGGCGCATGTGACTAATATAATTTGATTTGATTTGACTCAGTGAGCATAGCCCTGCTATTGAGAAAGGCCGCCGTAGGCAGACATGGCTCTCAAGAGAAGACAGGCTATGTGCACACTGCCCACAAAATGAGGTGGAAACTGAGCTGCACTTCCTAACCTCCTGCCCAATGTATGACCATATTAGAGACACATATTTCCCTCAGATTACACAGATCCACAAAGAATTAGAAAACAAACCCAATTGTGATAAATTCCCTTATCTACTGGGTGAATAACAAACACCATTGTAAATACATATATGTTTATTTACTTTCTCTTTTGTACTTTAACTATTTGCACATCATTACAACACTGTATATAGACATAATGTGACATTTTAAATGTCTTTATTCTTTTGGAATTTTTGTAAGTGTAATGTTTACTGTTCATTTTTACTGTTCATTTAACTTTTGTTAATGATCTAGTTTTCTTGCTTTGACAACGTTAACATATGTTTCCCATAAAGTCAATAAAGCCCTTGAATTGAAAAGACTTCGTCTTTCCTTTCTCGTTTTCGTTTTGGATTAGTAAACTCTCAAAATAATATAAACATATGTTTAGTACCACATGTTATATTTTCTCAAGCTGTTGGGAGCCTCAACTTTCTGAACGACCAGGTAGTGGATGAGAGCATAACAAATGGGCGATAGAAACCTCAACGTTTAGCTCACAGCCGAGGGACATTTCAAACATGTTCCCTTCTTTACATAGAACAGATTCAGTAACAACAGAGATAATAACAGTAACAACAGAGATAATAACAGTAACAACAGAGATAATAACAGTAACAACAGAGATAATAACAGTAACAACAGAGATAATAACAGTAACAGCAGAGATAATAACAGTAACAACAGAGATAATAACAGTAACAACAGAGATAATAACAGTAACAACAGAGATAATAACAGTAACAACAGAGATAATAACAGTAACAACAGAGATAATAACAGTAACAACAGAGATAATAACAGTAACAACAGAGATAATAACAGTAACAGCAGAGATAATAACAGTAACAACAGAGATAATAACAGTAACAACAGAGGATAATGGATCAGAACCTGCTGCTCATATCAAAAATGTGTGGAGGGTACAGTAACTTTATACATCTCAAATGGCACACTGTTCCCTATATCGTGCACTACTTTTGACCAGAATCTATAATAGGACTCAGTCTGCAGTTTATTAATGGTTGGCGTTCAGATCCTGTTGGCATCGAAAAAGGAGAGGTCTTAACTGGATTGAATAGTAAAAGAAGGGAAGGGAGGGAGGGGAGATCGTAACTGTATTGACTGTAAAACGGACCACATCCTAAATGTATACTTCCATCAGCAGTCTACTGAAGTAAAGTCCATGGATAGGTCCCACATACAACCCTGTTCCCTATATAGTGCACTATAGGCTCTGGTCAAAATGAGTTGTCTGCAAAGAGAAAGGGGTGCCATTTGGGCTGCAGGTTTCAGGTGAATTCTCAATAGCTGTGCTTCTCATTAAACAGTGATGTAATATATGATATATATCTATAAGTACTTTTGTAATGTCTAACTTTTTATTCTCCGTTTTATCGCAAATCCTTTTTTTGTGTGGTGGCGTAGTCACTTTTTTAGTTTGACTCACAAATGATGTATCTTTAGGGACATTTTCTAAGTCATGGATGGGTTATAGTCCACAGGGATGGGTATATAGTCCACAGGGATGGGTATATAGTCCACAGGGATGGGTATATAGTCCACAGGGATGGGTATATAGTCCACAGGGATGGGTATATAGTCCACAGGGATGGGTATATAGTCCACAGGGATGGGTATATAGTCCACAGGGATGGGTATATAGTCCACAGGGATGGGTATATAGTCCACAGGGATGGGTATATAGTCCACAGGGATGGGTATATAGTCCACAGGGATGGGTATATAGTCCACAGGGATGGGTATATAACCCACAGGGATGGGTATATAGTCCACAGGGATGGGTATATAACCCACAGGGATGGGTATATAGTCCACAGGGATGGGTATATAACCCACAGGGATGGGTATATAGTCCACAGGGATGGGTTATAGTGGGTATATAGTCCACAGGGATGGGTATATAGTCCACAGGGATGGGTATATAGTCCACAGGGATGGGTATATAGTCCACAGGGATGGGTATATAGTCCACAGGGATGGGTATATAGTCCACAGGGATGGGTATATAGTCCACAGGGATGGGTATATAGTCCACAGGGATGGGTTATAGATATATTATATAGTCCACAGGGATGGGTTATATATTATATAGTCCACAGGGATGGGTTATATATATATATTATATAGTCCACAGGGACGGGTTATAGATATATTATATAGTCCACAGGGATGGGTTATATATATATTATATAGTCCACAGGGATGGGTTATATATGTATTATATAGTCCACAGGGATGGGTTATATATATATATTATATAGTCCACAGGGATGAGTTATATATATTATATAGTCCACAGGGATGGGTTATATATATATTATATAGTCCACAGGGATAGGTTATATATTATATAGTCCTCAGGGATGGGTTATATATATATTATATAGTCCACAGGGATGGGTTTTATATATTATTTAGTCCACAGGGATGGGTTATATATACATTATATAGTCCACAGGGATGGGTTATATATATATTATATAGTCCACAGGGCTGGGTTATATATATATTATATAGTCCACAGGGATGGGTATATATATAGTCCACAGGGATATATATATATATATATATATATATATATATATATATATATATATATTATATAGTCCACAGGGATGGGTTATATATATATATATTATATAGTCCACAGGGATGGGTTATAGATATATTATATAGTCCACAGGCTTGACATCGATCAGGGTTAAAGAACTTAACTGTGTCTCAAACAACGTATTATAGCACCATATGAGTCAAAAGTTGTGCACTATATAGGGAATAGGGTGCCAGTCCTGGTCAAAAGTAGTGCACTATATAGGGAATAGGGTGCCAGTCCTGGTCAAAAGTAGTGCACTATAAAGGGAATAGGGTGCCAGTCCTGGTCAAAAGTAGTGCACTATATAGGGAATAGGGTGCCAGTCCTGGTCAAAAGTAGTGCACTATAAAGGGAATAGGGTGCCAGTCCTGGTCATAAGTAGTGCACTATAAAGGGAATAGGGTGCCAGTCCTGGTCAGAAGTAGTGCACTATAAAGGGAATAGGTTGCCATTTGGGCTGAGCCTTCGTCTCATTACCATGTTAAAGGCTGAGCCTTCGTCTCATTACCATGTTAAAGGCTGAGCCTTCGTCTCATTGCCATGTTAAAGGCTGAGCCTTCGACAGGACCCATCCACTTTCAGTCCTGTGGTTAATTGCCTTTAAGAAAACCTCCAACCCCTATCACCTTTCAGGAAATGTCTGGATGCAGCCGAAGTTCAGCAACCCTTTATCTTCTTCATGCTCTGTTTTAGTTCGGTCTCTAGTGTGGTCTCGGTCTCTAGTTCGGTCTCGGTCTCTAGTGTGGTCTTGAGATCCCATGTTGAGTTTCTCGGTCTCTAGTTCGGTCTCTAGTGTGGTCTCGGTCTCTAGTTCAGTCTCGGTCTCTAGTGTGGTCTCGGTCTGTAGTGTAGTCTCGGTCTCTAGTTCGTTCTGAGTCTCTAGTGTGGACTCGGTCTCTAGTTCGGTCTCGGTCTCTAGTGTGGTCTCGGTCTCTAGTGTGGTCTCGAGACCCCATGTTGAGTGTCTTGGTCTCTAGTGTGGTCTCGGTCTCTAGTTCAGTCTCGGTCTCTAGTGTGGTCTCGGTCTGTAGTGTAGTCTCGGTCTCTAGTTCGTTCTCAGTCTCTAGTGTGGACTCGGTCTCTAGTTCGGTCTCGGTCTCTAGTGTGGTCTCGGTCTCTAGTGTGGTCTCGAGACCCCATGTTGAGTGTCTTGGTCTCTAGTGTGGTCTCGGTCTCTAGTTCGGTCTCGGTCTCTAGTGTGGTCTTGAGACCCCATGTTGAGTGTCTAGGTCCCTAGTTCGGTCTCTAGTGTGGTTTCGGTCTCTAGTGTGGTCTCTAGACCCCATGTTGAGTGTCTTGATCTCTAGTGTGGTCTCGGTCTCTAGTGTGGTCTCGGTCTCTAGTTCGGTCTCTGTCTCTAGTGTGGTCTTGAGACCCCATGTTGAGTGTCTAGGTCTCTAGTTCGGTCTCTAGTGTGGTCTCGGTCTCTAGTTGTAGTCTCGGTCTCTAGTTCGGTCTCTAGTGTGGTCTCCGCCTCTAGTTCGGTCTCGGTCTCTAGTGTGGTCTGGTCTAGTGTGGTCGATACCCCATGTTGAGTGTGGACTCGGTCTCTAGTGTGGTCTCAGTCTCTAGTGTGGTCTCGGTCTCTAGTGTGGTCTCGGTCTCTAGTTCGGTCTCGGTCTCTAGTGTGGTCTCGGTCTCTAGTGTGGTCTTGAGACCCCATGTTGAGTGTCTCTGTCTCTAGTTCGGTCTCGGTCTCTAGTGTGGTCTCCGTCTCTAGTGTGGTCTCGAGACCCCATGTTGAGTGTCTCAGTCTCTAGTTCAGTCTCAGTCTCTAGTGTGGTCTCGGTCTCTAGTTCGGTCTCTGTGTCTAGTGTGGGCTCGGTCTCTAGTTCGGTCTCTGTCTCTAGTGTGGTCTCAGTCTCTAGTTCGGTCTCGATCTCTAGTGTGGTCTCGAGATCCCATGTTGAGTATCTCAGTCTCTAGTGTGGTCTCGGTCTCTAGTGTGATCTTGGTCTCTAGTTCGGTCTCGAGACCTTATGTTGAGTGTCTCGGCCTCTAGTGTGGTCTCGGTCTCTAGTGTGGTCTCTGTCTCTTGTTCGGTCTCGGTCTCCAGTTCGGTTTCAGTCTCTAGTGTGGTCTCGGTCTCTAGTTCGGTATCAGGCTCTAGTTCGGTCTCGGTCTCTAGTGTGGTCTCGAGACCCTATGTTGAGTGTCTCGTTCTCTAGTCCAGTCTAGAGACCACATATTGAGTGTCTAGGTCTCTAGTCCTGTCTAGAGTCCACATATTGAGTGTCTATGTCTCTATTCCAGTCTAGAGACCACATTATGAGTGTCTAGGTCTCTGTTCAGTCTATAGACCACATATTGAGTGTCTAGGTCTTGTCTCGGGAGTTGGATACATTTTAACTCAGTCTCAGACAGTGAGGACTCGTGATTTCTTCCTGAGACCAGTCGAGACGTCTTCCCGAGACCAGCAGAGTAAAAAAATATAAAAAATAAAAATAATAATAATTATCCATGTACACACTTTGTTTTCATGCTTATAATCAATTATGCAGAGGGAGTTGATCCTTCTTCCCTACTGATGCAGATCAAAGTACTGTAGTGGAGGTATACAACTTATCAAGTACATAGTAAAATAGAGAAATCATGCACCAGGTAGACTACAAAACAGTAAACCACATGAAATATATTTCCAAGCGCCACACTCAACTGGTTTTGGCATGGAGCAGCTCATTGGACTTAATGTAGGATAAATAAGGTATATCATAGGTGATGTGGGTGTACTCATATGTCATGTGGTTATAATCACAGGTGAAGTAGTTATAATCATAACCGTCTCGACCGGTCTCAGGGAGTAACCACGAGACCTCATCTTTAAATTAGTGAGAGTAATTTTGTAGTGTGATGTTATTTTGTAGTGTAATGTTATTTTGTAGTGTACTGTTATTTTGTAGTGTAATGTTATTTTGTAGTGTAATGTTATTTTGTAGTGTAATGTTATTTTGTAGTGTAATGTTATTTTGTAGTGTAATGTTATTTTGTAGTGTAATGTTATTTTGCCATGCGTCCGTCTGTTTGTGTGTGAAATTGTAGCCTAGCAACATGGATTATCTGAAGAATTTGGAGGGATATTATATTATTATTATATTATTATTATGTTATTATTACATTATTATATTATTATGTTATTATTACATTATTATATTATTATTATTATATTAATACTATTACTATATTATTATTATGTTATTATGTTATTTTTATATTATTATTATATTATATTATTATATTATTATTATATTATATTATTATATTATTATTATATTATTATATTATTATTATTATTAGATTATATTATCATATTATTATTGTAACGGCGTTCGTCTGTTGAAAGAGGAGCGGACCAAAATGCAGCGTGGTGGTTACTCATGTTCTTTAATGAAAAATAAACAAACGAACAATACAAAAACAACAAACGTAACGCGAAAACCTATACAGCCTATCTTGTGACAACTAACACAGAGACAGGAACAATCACCCACAAACACACAGTGAAACCCGGGCTACCTAAATATGGTTCCCAATCAGAGACAACGATAATCACCTGAATCTGATTGAGAATCGCCTCAGGCAGCCATAGACTATGCTAGACACCCCACAAAACCCCAAGACAAAAACACACCACAAAAACCCATGTCACACCCTGGCCTGACCAAATAAATGAAGACAAACATAATATACTACGACCAAGGCGTGACAATTATATTATTATTATATTATATTATTATATTATTATAATATTATTATTATACTATTAAATTATTATATTATTATATTATATTATATTAGTAAATTATTATTATATTATTATTATTATACTATTAAATTATTATATTATTATATTATATTATATTATATTATATTAGTAAATTATTATTATATTATTATATTATATATTCAGGGAGGCAGTCCTAGGGATGATTAATTTGGATTCATCTTTTTTTTAAAGTAAGATAGGTACAAATCTGTCATTCTGCCCCTGAACAGGCAGTTAACCCACTGTTCCTAGACCAGTTAACCCACTAGACCAGTTAACCCACTGTTCCTAGACCAGTTAACCCACTGTTCCTAGACCAGTTAACCCACTGTTCCTAGGCCGTCATTGAAAATAAGAATTTGTTCTTAACTGACTTGCCTCGTTAAATAAAGGTAAAATAAAATAAATAGAGGGAGAAGTTGTAAAAAAATGTGATATGAAAAAAATATGTCCGAGGGTATCATTGGATGGAGCCACAGTGTCTCCTGACCCCTCCTGTCTCAGCCTCCAGTATTTATGCTGCAGTAGTTTATGTGTTGGGGGGCTAGGGTCAGTTTGTTATATCTGAATACTTCTCCTGTCTTATCTGGTGTCCTGTGTGAATTTAGGTATGCTCTCTCTAATTCTCTCTTTCTCTCTTTCTTTCTCTCTCTTGGAGGACCTGAGCCCTAGGACCATGCCTCACCTGGCATGATGACTCCTTGCTATCCCCAGTCCACCTGGCCGTGCTGCTGCTCCAGTTTCTACTGTTCTGCCTGTGATTATTATTATTTGACTCTGCTGGTCATTTATGAACATTTGAACATCTTGTCCATGTTCTGTTATGATCTCCACCCGGCACAGCCAGAAGAGGACTGGCCACCCCTCATAGCCTGGTTCCTCTCCAGGTTTCTTCCTAGGTTTTGACCTTTCTAAGTAGTTTTTCCTAGCAACCGTGCTTCTACACCTGCATTGCTTGCTGTTTGGGGTTTTAGGCTGGGTTTCTGTACAGCACTTTGAGATATCAGCTGATGTACGAAGGGCTATATAAATACATTTGATTTGATTTGATGAGAAGTGTTGAGAAAAGATGTAGAGAGAGCAATGAAGAGTGAAAACGACACAGCAAGAAAGAGCGACACAACGAGGTACACACATGAGAGAGAAAGACAGAGATCTAGCAGAAGCTTCTCTTCCCACCACAGGGAATTACAGACAGTGAAGTACTGACCCGATCCTTACCATATCTTATCAATAAATGAGCGACTGTTCATGCCTGGTGGGACTCTTTGATATGTGCTGAAGACTGGTCCATCTGCCGAGTCAGGCATTAATAATGGAGCACCAATCCAAGCGGAAAAGGAGCGTCACTATTCAAGTATAATGAATACTTTGGGAGAAAAAGGTGTAGATTCTCAGAGCATACACTGGACGCTCTGGCCGAGGCGTTCTAAGCGTTCTGACCTCACAACAGACATCAAACTCCCAAACTGACTGGCTAACGTTGGCTAGCTACTTCTAGACACATGAGAGAACAGCTCACCCTGAACATGTTACTATCCCTAGCAGGTTAGACTGTTTTCTTGTTATCCAGAGAGTGACTATAATGGCTGCTGGCAACAATTTAATCACGCTTTTTGTCAACGTTTACCGACACCGGCCATATTCAACCAGTGTTGAGTGTTCGTAAATTCATCAGTTATTCTGCTCCTCTGGCACACTCAGACGAGAGTGCTCTGAAATCTGAGTAGATAGCCAGAGTGAATTTACCAGCTACGTCTATCAACAGTTGTCGCAGTGACATCGTGAACATTCTATTGAAATGGTTACTTACAGAGTGGAGTCTGTTCTTGAGACATGTAGCTAGCTAGCTAAACAATTAACCATAATCCAAACTCATAACGTTACTACTCTGCATTAATCTGCAGGTAGCTAATCAACCAGGTTCAATGTTAGCTAGCTAACATTCAGCTATACCTAGCAATAAAAAATGGCTCTGAGATACAAATAATATTACTACACAGATCATACACTTAACGTTAGCTAGCGAGCTAACAGTACAGCCAGCTAACGTTAGCTAGATACCTAACAGTTTTAATTTGAAATGAAAATGGCTTTCTGACAAAATTAGAAATGTGTAATATGTGAGAATCTAGCTATCTAGACTATCTTATACATGGATGGACGCTTCTCCCTCTCAGTCACGGATGCCATGGCTGCCCTTAGTTTGAAGATATAATCCGTACATAGGTTTTTTAAACAGCCTTCTGTGATCTCTTTTCAACTCCCTCTGCATATTTGCAATCAAAGGCTAGAATTTTCCCCATTTCCTAAACTATCACTATGCCTAACTCCACCAGGCCTTCCACTGATTTCAAAAGCTTTCCTCCAGAAAGTTGAGAGAAAGTGGAGAGCAACACTTTGATCTCTCTCTCTCTCTCTCTCTCTCTCTCTCTCGCTCTCTCTCTCAGAGAGAGTCACCAACACACACAGGCATACACAGACACATTCCCTCTCACACACAATGCATCAGAACCTCCGCAGCATTCAAACTGGTTGAACATACTTCATAATGACGTCAACACCAGTTTCTGGTTGAAAAAAAACATAATTTCAACCAGTTTTGCCCACTGACCACTGGGTACCTAATGGGTTCATTCTTACTACTAACTGCAATAAGCAATTTCATAAATGTGTTAAGTGCCGCGTCTGGTTGTTCCTCATTACACACAACAGACCAGCAAATATTCTCTACCTCAACAACATAGGAATCACTACAAAACGTATTGTATGACCTCTTATACACTATATTAGGCCCAGCCTGTCCTCTTATACACTATATTAGACCCAGCCTGTCCTCTTATAAACCATATTAGGCCCAGCCTTTGGAACTTTGGTTTTCCTAGATATGGCTACTATATTGTGGTCACTACGTCCTATAGATCTGGATACTGCTTTCAAACACATTTCTGCAGCATTAGTAAAGATGTTCATTATATACAGTATAATTATATGTTGATGATTTCATTCCTGTGCTGTTTGTATCTACCCTGGTAGGTTGACTGATAACCTGATCCAGGTTGCAGGCACTGGTTACAGTCTGAAGCGTTTTCTTGAGTGGGCAGCTTGATGATAGCCAGTCAATATTGAAATCACCAAGAAAATATACCTCTCTGTTGATATCACTTACATGATCAAGCATTTCACACATTATCCAGATACTGACTGTTAACACTCTGTGGTCTATAGCAGCTTCCCACCAGAATGGACTTTAGGTGAGGGAGATGAACCTGTAGCCATATTACTTCAACAGTATTTAACATGAGATCCTCTCTATTCTTTACAGGAATGTGGTTCTGTATATAAACAGCAACACCTCCATCTTTGGCATTTCTGTCTTTTCTGTCGATGTTATAACCGTGTATTACTACCACTGTATCGTATTATCTAAGTGAGGTTCAGAGATAGCAACAACATCAATGTCATCTGTTACTAGCAAATTATTGATGTCATGAACCTTGTTTCTAAACCTGTTAAGGTATAGGGGGCAGCATTTTCACTTTTGGATAAATAGCGTGCCCAATTTAAACTTCCTGCTACTCATGCCAGGAATATATGATATGCATATGATTAGTAGGTGTGGATGGAAAACACTCTGAAGTTTCTAAAACTGTTTCAATCATGTCTGTGAGTAACAGAACATATGTTGCAGGCAAAACCCAGAGGACTAACTGTTCAGTTTTTTTTTCTTTTTTGCCTCTGACCGTTCCCTCTGTTGTCTTTGCCCAGGGTTATTTGATAGAAACCATTTTACAGTTCCTACCACTTCCACTGGATGTCACCAGTCTTTGGAATTTGGTTGAGGTTAATAATTTGTGCAACGAAGAAGAAGCACATCCTGGAACAAGGTTACACTGTTGAGAGTTGCGCAAGACTTGAAAAGGAGCATGGTTTGTTTACTTGCTGTATTGAATACAGATTTCCCAGTCTTCAATTTGATCGATTATTAACGTTTAAAAATACCTAAAGTTGTATTACAAAAGTTTAAAAATACCTAAAGTTGTATTACAAAGTAGTTTGAAATATTTTGTCAAAGTTTATAGGCAACTTTTGAAATGTTTAGTAGTGACGTTGTGTTTTGTAAGCTGTTTTTTTCTGGATCAAACGTGCTTTATAAATGGACATTTTGGGTATACATGGACAGAATTAATTTTAAAAAAGGACCAATTGTGATGTTTATGGGACATATTGGAGTGCCAACAAAGAAGCTTGTCAAAGGTAATGCATATTTTATATTTTATTTCAGCGTTTTGTGTAGCACCTGCTACGCTAGCTCTTTTGTTTACTACTGGTTCAGATGGGTGCATGCTATCAGATAATAGCTTCTTATGCTTTCGCCGAAAAGCATTTTTAAAACCTGACATGTTGGCTGGATTCACAACGAGTGTAGCTTTAATTGAGTATCTTACATGTGTGATTTAATGAAAGTTTGAGTTTTATCGCATTTTATTTGAATCTGGCGCTCTGCATTTCCCCAGGCAATTGGCCACTTGAGACACTAGCGTCTCCCTATCCTCAAGAGGTTATTAAGCTACATATGTTAACGTAGGCTATTGTTCGTCTGGGATTCTTACTTGTTTTCATTGCTTTACTGGGAAACTTGGCAGAAGTAGATATGCTCATGTTATTTATGTTAGTGTAGGGTGAGCTGCTCACAGTGGACTTCCTAGGGCACATCACCTCAGTGCTAACAGTATCACTGGTTCATAGGCACATGATTACTGCAGACAACAGCTGTAGGATCAGCAGAGGCATTCAGGGCAGTTAGAGGAACATAAATTAGGTTACTTACATTGTGTCTACTAACGCCCCTGGTGTAACGTACATTTGCTGAAGCATTATGACAACTCTGGTTCACAAGACCCACACATGTTACAAGTTATTGATATTATGATTTTGAGCACTTTTCTTCTGTGATTCTTACATGATTTTATTGCTTTTACTGGGAAGCTGAGCAGCATTAGATGTGCTTTATGTTCGTGCAGGGTGAGCTGCAAGCAGTGGACTTCCTGTTAGGGCAAACTGCCTTAATGCTGACTGTATAAATCTGGTTCAGAGGCACATGATTACTGCAGACAACAGCTGTAGGATCAGCTGAGGCATTCAGGGCAGTTAGAGGGACATACATTAGGTTACTTACATTGTGTCTACCAACACTGCTGGTATAATGTACATTGTGACATCTCAGGGACACAATGGTAGGGATTAACTGAGCTGGGCTTGGGTCATTGATAAGTCATTGTCTCAACGCAGCCTTATAATGCTGTGAAAGGATCCAGGAACCCAAATGATTTGGGTGGATCCCATCCTCCTCATAAAACGACCTTTGTTTCCAAAAGGTATTGAAATTGTAAATAAAGTTCCTCCCACTGAGCTGCAATAATCACGTAGCCAGTTGTGAAGAGAAAGAATCCTGCTAAATCGTTCAATGCCTCAATTCAGAGAAGGGCACAGGGCCAGATATGATGGGTCTTTTATTAGTGTCTAGCAGAGAGTCAACCAGCTGTTTAAAATCCAGTTTAAACTGTTCAGAACTGCCCTTCATAGTGGCATTAAGACCCACATAGACTATGATAGAATCCATGTCCATGCCCTGGCCTAGTACACTCGGGAGCAGCTTAGTAATGTCATTTACTTAAGATCCGGGATAAGACATTGTTTTTGCACCAGGAACGGTCCCATTTCTTACCATGGAGCTGCCCAAAATCATGGCTGGCGAGAAGGACGAGGAAATCCTCCCACTCCCACGATTCACAGGATTCAGAGAACACATTATGGACGTGAGGCAGGACAACTTGAGCCCGTTGGTCCCAACGCCTGGTGCCACCAAACAGATGGAGAAGCTCGATCCAGAGGAGGGACGGAAGGTTCCCGACGTCGACTACAAAATCATAGGAGTTGTAGGCACTGCAGCCACAGACACAGGTACCCCCAGCGCTGAAGGTGCAGGAAGATCAGGCTCCAGGATGGTGAAACTATTAGCTGTTGGGAGTGTAGACTGCTTTATGGGAGGAACTGTCTCCGGCTTCCACGGCTCATGGCATGCGGCCATCGCTGATTGCCATGCATCTCTTGACGTGCTCCTTCGACTCGGCTACCAGATTGGGGAGCTCTGGGCAACACCGGCCAGTCGAATAATAACAAACCACATGACGGACATGCTCAGAAGACGTCCAGGCACCGGCATAGAAAAGGTAAACATTCCACTCTGCCTTGTCCCCAGTTTCTTACAAAAGCTGGCGACCTGCCTATATTCCTCAGCAAGAAAACAATTGCTAGATTGGAACTGAGTGATCCGGTTTGTCCAGAAACAAAGCGTAGCAGAAACAGGTCCTACAGCGCTGGAATTGTTAATTTATTTCTCCAGACAAAGAGGGCTCCATTGGAAAACTCATCTGGGAATAACTTTGTCAGTTGGATGGCTAACAGTTTAGCGGCTGTGTTCAGCAGGTTTCAGTCAGTGTGTTAAGCGGGATTCCGTAATAGGTAACCCCCAGGTTTAACAGATAACCCCCAGGTTTAATAGGTAACCCCCAGGTGTAATAGATAACCCCCAGGTGTAATAGGCAACTCCCAGGTTTAATAAGTAACTCCCAGTTATAATAGATAACCCCCAGGTATAATAGATAACCCCCAGGTATTATAGGCAACCCCCAGGTATAATAGATAACTCCCAGGTATAATAGATAACTCCCAGGTATAATAGGTAACTCCCAGGTATAATAGATAACCCCCAGGTATAATAGGCAACTCCCAGGTATAATAGGTAACTCCCAGGTATAATAGGTAACTCCCAGGTATAATAGGTATCTCCCAGGTATAATAGGTAACTCCCAGGTATAATAGGTACCAGGTAACTTAGGTAACTCCCAGGTATAATAGGTAACCCCCAGGTATTATAGGCAACCCCAGGTATAATAGATAAGCCCCAGGTATAATAGGTAACCCCCAGGTATTATAGGTAACTCCCAGGTATAATAGGTAACTCCCAGGTATAATAGGTAACTCCCAGGTATAATAGGTACCAGGTAACTTAGGTAACTCCCAGGTATAATAGGTAACTCCCAGGTATAATAGGTAACTCCCAGGTATAATAGATAACCCCCAGGTATAATAGGCAACTCCCAGGTATAATAGGTAACTCCCGGGTATAATAGATAACCCCCAGGTATAATAGGCAACTCCCAGGTATAATAGATAAGCCCCAGGTATAATAGGTAACCCCCAGGTATAATAGATAACTCCCAGGTATAATAGGTAACTCCCAGGTATAATAGGTAACTCCCAGGTATAATAGGTAACTCCCAGGTATAATAGGTAACTCCCAGGTATAATAGGCAACCCCCAGGTATAATAGATAAGCCCCAGGTATAATAGGTAACCCCCAGGTATTATAGGTAACTCCCAGGTATAATTTGTGTGGTGATGAAGGAGAGTCGGACCAAACTGCAGCGTGTCGATTGAGATTCATGTTTAATCAAATAAAGAAACACGAACACTACACAAAACAATAAACGTAATCGAAACCGAAACAGCCTATCTAGTGCAAACTAACCGGGAGTACACATAGGACACTAAGGACAATCACCCACGACAAACTCAAAGAATATGGCTGCCTAAATATGGTTCCCAATCAGAGACAACGATAAGCACCTGCCTCTGATTGAGAACCATTCCAGACAGCCATAGACTTTGCTAGATAACCCACTAAGCTACAATCCCAATACCACCACCAAAACCCCAAGACAAACACACCACAATTACAAAAACCCCATGCCACACCCTGGCCTGACCAAATACATAAAGATAAACACAAAATACTTTGACCAGGGCGTGACAGAACCCCCCTAAGGTGCGGACTCCCGAACGCACAACCTAAACCTGTAGGGGAGGGTCTGGGTGGGCATCTGTCCGCGGTGGCGGCTCTGGTGCTGGACGTGGACCCCACTCCATAATTGTCTTAGTCCACCTCCTTAGTGTCCCTTGAGTGGCGACCCTCGCCGCTAACCTTGGCCTAGGAAACCTAACAACGGGCCCCACTGGACTGAGGTAGCTCGGGACCGAGGGGAAGCTCTGGACCGAGGGGAAGCTCGGGACCGAGGGGAAGCTCAGGAGTGAGAGGAAGCTCAGGAGTGAGAGGAAGCTCAGGAGTGAGAGGAAGCTCAGGAGTGAGAGGAAGCTCAGGCAGGTTGATGGATCTACCAGATCCTGGCTGGCTGGTGGTTCCGGCAGATCCTGGCTGACTGGCACTTCTGGCGGATCCTGGCTGACTGGTGGATCCTGGCAGACTGGCGGATCCTGGCTGACTGGCGGATCCTGGCCGACTGGCAGTTCTGGCGGATCCTGGCAGACTGGCGGATCCTGGCAGACTGGCGGATCCTGGCTGACTGGCACTTATGGCGGATCCTGGCTGACTGGTGGATCCTGGCAGACTGGCGGATCCTGGCTGACTGGTGGATCCTGGCTGACTGGCGGATCCTGGCAGACTGGCGGATCTAACTGATCCTGGCAGACTGGCGGATCCTGGCTGACTGGCAGATCCTGGCCGACTGGCAGATCCTGGCTGACTGGCAGATCCTGGCCGACTGGCAGATCCTGGCCGACTGGCAGATCCTGGCCGACTGGCAGATCCTGGCGGATCCTGGCAGACTGGCGGATCCTGGCAGACTGG
Source organism: Oncorhynchus tshawytscha (assembly GCF_018296145.1). Classification (NCBI taxonomy): domain Eukaryota; kingdom Metazoa; phylum Chordata; class Actinopteri; order Salmoniformes; family Salmonidae; genus Oncorhynchus; species Oncorhynchus tshawytscha. The sequence continues at coordinate 2,379,167 of NC_056441.1, read as the reverse complement.
CGGATCCTGGCAGACTGGCAGTTCTGGCAGATCCTGGCCGACTGGCAGTTCTGGCGGATCCTGGCCGACTGGCGGATCCTGGCCGACTGGCGGATCCTGGTCGACTGGCGGATCCTGGTTGACTGGCAGTTCTGGCAGATCCCGGCTGACTGGCGGATCTGGAAGAGTCTGGTTGACTGGCAGATCTGGAAGAGTCTGGTTGACTGGCAGATCTGGAAGAGTCTGGTTGACTGGCAGATCTGGAAGAGTCTGGTTGACTGGCAGATCTGGAAGATCTGGCAGATCTGGAAGAGTCTGGTTGACTGGCAGATCTGGAAGAGTCTGGCTGACTGGCAGATCTGGAAGAGTCTGGTCTGGCTGAGTCTGGCTGGCAGATCTGGAAGAGTCTGGCTGACTGGCAGATCTGGAAGAGTCTGGCTGACTGGCAGATCTGGCGGCGCTGGGCAGCCTGGCGGTGCTGGGCAGACTGGCGACGCTAGGCAGACTGGCGACGCTGGGCAGACTGGCGGCGCTGGGCAGACTGGCGGCGCTGGGCAGACTGGCGGCGCTGGGCAGACTGGCGGCGCTGGGCAGACTGGCGGTGCTGGGCAGACTGACGGCGCTGGGCAGACTGGCGGCGCTGGGCAGACTGGCGACGCTGGGCAGACTGGCGGTGCTGGGCAGACTGACGGCGCTGGGCAGACTGACGGCGCTGGGCAGACTGGTGACGCTGGGCAGACTGGGGGCACTGGCGGCGCTGGGCAGACTGGCGGCACTAGCTGCTCCATATAGGCTGACAGCTCTGGCGGCTTCTTACAGACTGACAGCTCTGGCGGCTCCGTGCTGACTGGCTGCTGCAGCCTGGCAGCAGACTGGCAGCTCCTTGCAGACTGACAGCTCCGTGCAGACTGACAGCTCCTTGCAGACTGACAGCTCCTTGCAGACTGACAGCTCCTTGCAGACTGACAGCTCCTTGCAGACTGACAGCTTCTTGCAGACTGACAGCTTCTTGCAGACTGACAGCTCCTTGCAGACTGGCTGCTCCATGCAGACTGACATCTCTGGCTGCTTCATGCAGACTGACAGCTCTGGCTGCTCCATGTAGGCTGACAGCTCTGGCGGCTTCTTACAGACTGGCAGCTCTGGCGGCTCCGTGCAGACTGGCAGCTCCTTACAGACTGGCAGCTCCGTGCAGACTGGCAGCTCCGTGCAGACTGGCAGCTCCGTGCAGACTGGCAGCTCCGTGCAGACTGGCAGCTCCTTGCAGACTGACAGCTCCTTGCAGACTGACAGCTCCTTGCAGACTGGCTGCTCCATGCAGACTGGCTGCTCTATGCAGACTGACATCTCTGGCTGCTTCATGCAGACTGACAGCTCTGGCTGCTCCATGTAGGCTGACAGCTCTGGCGGCTTCTTACAGACTGGCAGCTCTGGCGGCTCCGTGCAGACTGGCAGCTCCTTACAGACTGGCAGCTCCTTGCAGACTGGTAGCTCCGTGCAGACTGGCAGCTCCGTGCAGACTGGCAGCTCCGTGCAGACTGGCAGCTCCGTGCAGACTGACAGCTCCGTGCAGACCGGCAGCTCCGTGCAGACCGGCAGCTCCGTGCAGACTGGCAGCTCCGTGCAGACTGGCAGCTCCTTACAGACTGGCAGCTCCTTACAGACTGGCAGCTCCTTACAGACTGGCAGCTCCTTACAGACTGGCAGCTCCTTGTAGACTGGCTGCGCTGAACAGGCGGGAGACTCCAGCAGCGCTGTAGAGGAGAAAGGCTCCGGCAGCGCTGAACAGGTGGGACGCACTGTAGGCCTGATGCGTGGTGCTGGCACTGGTATGCCGTGCATGCTATGCCAAGCCCACACCTTTCTTTCTACTCTGTCCAATACATCCTCCACACTCTCAGACTCAGCACTCTGCTTCGCCGACAGCTCCAATTCCATCCATGGCTCTGCCCAGGGTCCTTGTCCGTCAAGGATCTCCTCCCAAGTCCATTTATCCAAAGAGTGCAGCCTCCTCCAATGCTGCTGCTGCCTCTGTTGCTTCTCCTGCTGCTGCCTTTGCTCCTGCTGCTGCCTTTGCTGCTGCTGCTGTTGCTCCTGCTGCCCCTGTCGCTTCTCCTGCTGCTGCTGTTGCTGCTGCCTCTGTTTACCACGCCACTTGGTCCTTGGTTGGTGGGTGATTCTGTAACGGTTTTCTAGTGGTGATGAAGGAGAGTCGGACCAAACTGCAGCGTGTCGATTGAGATTCATGGTTAATCAAATAAAGAAACACGAACACTACACAAAACAATAAACGTAATCGAAACCGAAACAGCCTATCTAGTGCAAACTAACCGAGAGTACACATAGGACACTAAGGACAATCACCCACGACAAACTCAAAGAATATGGCTGCCTAAATATGGTTCCCAATCAGAGACAACGATAAGCACCTGCCTCTGATTGAGAACCATTCCAGACAGCCATAGACTTTGCTAGACAACCCACTAAGCTACAATCCCAATACCACCACCAAAACCCCAAGACAAACACACCACAATTACAAAAACCCCATGCCACACCCTGGCCTGACCAAATACATAAAGATAAACACAAAATACTTTGACCAGGGCATGACAATAATAGGTAAGCCCCAGGTATAATAGGTAACCCCCAGGTATTATAGGTAACTCCCAGGTATAATAGGTAACTCCCAGGTATAAGCCAAATTAAATTAACTCTGTCACCATGCAGAATTAAAGCGCACATTTTTTAAAAATCGTTCATCCATAATACAACAAATTTCTAAGGGAAACTATGATGACAGCTTGTTTAATTTAATGACTGGGGCATCCTGACACCACCATTACTTCAGGTGAACCTGGGGCATCCTGACACCCCCATTACTTCAGGTGAACCTGGGCGACCACCACAGAGAGAGAGGCGCAGGCCGGAGGTACATGACAGGACGTAAGGCTGATGAACCTGGGCGACCACCACAGAGAGAGAGGTGCATGACAGGACGTAAGGCTGATGGACGGCATAATTATAACAGAGGGAGAGGTGAGGGAAAACACATTTTATCTCCTTTTCCCCCTCTTCTCCTCTCTCCCCACTTCTCTCCTTCCTCTCACAATCTCTGTCCATATCTCTCTCTCCCTATCTATCTCCCCCTCTCCCTATCTATATCCCCATCTCCCTATTTAATTACCCTTCCCCTCTCTCTACCCTCTTATCATTTCATTTTGTCTCTCCCTATTTCCCTCCTCCTCTCTCTCTCTCTCTCTCGCTCCCTCTCTCTCTCCCTCCTCTCCCAATCTCTCTGCCCCTCTTCCTCTCTCTCCGTCTCCTTACCTCTATCCCTATCTCGCTCCCCCTTTTCCCTATCTCCCTCTCCCTCTTCTCATCTCTCCCTATTTCTCTTCCTATCTCCCCCCCACTCACTATCAGTCTCCCTCTTCTCACTTTACAATCCTATTTATCTCCCCCTCTCCCTTGGTTTATGTGGTGTAATGGGGTCTTGTGAAAGACTAGATGAATCACACTATGTATGTTCCACAGAGTCAAGATGAATCACAGTGGCCAAATGTATTTTACCACACACTCACACGCAGACATATCTGCACAGGCAGACCCTCCCCCCGCCACAAACACACAGACTCTCACACACACAGACAAATACACACATACACACACACACACACATACACACACAAACACACACAATACAGAGGTTCTTTATGAACTGGTTATCTTGAGAACAAGAGAAGCATAGAAAGGCTATTGGTTCTGAAGGCTAATAAACACCATGTTTCTGGTGGGGAGGGATGGAGAGAGAGAGATAACTTTGTCCTTGGCTTGCTCATAACCTCTTCAGAATCACTCAGTGAATCAGCCATTACTCATACTGGGGCAGCCGCTATGATACTCTTGTAAAATACCCTTCTACGTGAGAGAGCAGCACTTCAGAGATAATCGGATAAAAAAATTACATCTCGTTTTCTCTTTCTCTCTCTCAATTAAATGAACTTTATTGGCATGGGAAACATGGGAAACATGAGAAACATGGGAAACATGGGAAACATGGGAAACATGGGAAACATGGGAAACATGAGAAACATGGGAAACATGGGAAACATGGGAAACATGGGAAACATGGGAAACATGGGAAACATGGGAAACATGGGAAACATGAGAAACATGGGAAACATGGGAAACATGAGAAACATGGGAAACATGGGAAACATGGGAAACATGGGAAACATGGGAAACATGAGAAACATGGGAAACATGGGAAACATGGGAAACATGAGAAACATGGGAAACATGGGAAACATGGGAAACATGGGAAACATGAGAAACATGGGAAACATGAGAAACATGGGAAACATGCAGTATGTTAAGATATAAGTTCACATGTTCCAGAAGGCATTTCTGCCAAAAAACATATTTAGATTTATTTTTAGTTTTTAAAGTTTACGATAAAAATGGTTAGTTTGATGCGTTATGCCTAGGAATCCACTGGAAATAGCGGTCACAACAACGCAGACAAAAATTCCAAATTATATCCATAATATCGACAGAAACATGGCAAACGTTTTATATAATCAATCCTCAGGGTGTTCTTCAAATATCTACTCGATAATCTATCAACCGGGACAGTTGGCTTTTCACTAGGACCGGGAGGAACAATGGCTACCTCTCTGTTTAGTGCAAAAATCACACTGAGAGCCCCCACCTGACCACTTACATAATGTGGTCGTTCACGCTCATTCTTCAAAATAAAGGCCAGAAACTATGTCTAAAGGCTGTAGACACCTTAGGGAAGCCACAGAAAAAGGAATCTGGTTGATATCCCTTTCAATGGCCAATAGGGATGCATAAAAGACAGGGGTTTCAAAATAAGAGTCACTTCCTGATTGGATTTTTCTCAGGATTTCGCCCGCAATATAAGTTCTGTTATACTCCTAGACAATATTTTTACAGTCTTGGAAACTTTAGAGTGTTTTCTATCCTAAGCTGTCAATTATATGCATATTCTAGCATCTGGTCCTGAGAAATAGGCAGTTTACTTTGGGAGCGTTATTTTCCCCCCCAAAAAAATAGTGCCCCCTAGCTTCCATAGGTTAAAGGTCAAATAGCCAAATACTGCTACCCTCTCCAGTTGGTGCTGGTCACCATCGAACAGCTCCGTAGGGGTCCTTATTTTTACTGAACTGGACCAACAATCTGATCCGCATCCAGGAGAGTGATGAATGGTGCCTTCAGCACGATGTCTGGTCACTACCAGTACTTGGTGTTGCCTTGTTGTATTGCTTCATCGGTGTTCCAGGCATTCGTGAACGATGTGTTCCGGGACGTGCTTGGGCATCAGGTGGTCGTGTATATATGACATCCTGATATACTCGGCTACCTTAGAGGATCATATAGATGACATCATATCCCCCACATCCTGGAAAGCCTTCTGGAGAACCACCTGTACGTCGAGGAGGAGAAGTGCCAGTTCCATCAGGCCACCTGATCATGCCGCAGGGAGTGGTTTTGGATGTAAGGAAAGCCGAGGCAGTCAGGTCATGGTCAGTCTCAACCACCGTAAAAAGGACTACAATGGTTTTTGGGGTTTGCCAACTTCTACCGCTACTTCATTAAGAACTTTAGCTCCATCTTCTCAACTTCTACCGCTACTTCATTAAGAACTTTAGCTCCATCTTCTCAACTTCTACCGCTACTTCATTAAGAACTTTAGCTCCATCTTCTCAACTTCTACCGCTACTTCATTAAGAACTTTAGCTCCATCTTCTCAACTTCTACCGCTACTTCATTAAGAACTTTAGCTCCATCATCTTCTCAACTTCTACCGCTACTTCATTAAGAACTTTAGCTCCATCTTCTCAACTTCTTCTCAAGTGTTTCTCCCGTAAGATGGTGTGAAGTCCTACAGCCGATGAGGCCTTCCGCCTAGGGGTATTCCACCTCGCTCAGTTGCTGAAACACCCAGATCCAACTCTGCCTTTCGTGGTGGTGGTGGATAAAAAACAGTCTCCTGCAGAGAGGAACTATGACGTTGGCGCCTGGGAGTTGGCGTTGAAGTTGGCACTAGAAGAGTGGAGACAGTGGCTGGAGGGCACCAAGGACCCATTTCTTATCCTCACCGACCATCAGAACCTGGATTACAAACAAACCGCAAGGCGGCTGAACCCGTGCCAAGCAAGGGGGGGCTTTTCTTCCCTAGATTCAACTTCATTCTATCATACTGCCCAGGTTCAAAGAACATCAAGGCCGATGCCCTGGTTCATCTCCACGATTCGGGAGCTATTCCTGCCCTCCCGACACTTTGAAACGTAGAGGTGGACATCCCCCAGGCTCTGGAAACTGCGCCCATTTCCTGCCCTCTGGAGTGCACCTACGTTCCCACAGAGGTAAGTTATCGGCTGTTGACCTGGGCGCACACATCCCTTGTCACTGGACACCATTTAATCCGTCTCTGCTAATCTGTGTCCACCTTGGCGCAGGACATCGCTCGCTACGTCAACTCTTTATCCGTATGTGCACAAACCAAATCTACCCGGCACAACTCAGGTCTCCCGGATGTCCACCTCTACGTTTCAAAGTGTCGGGAGGGCAGGAATAGCTCCTGAATCGTGGAGATGAACCGTGGGAGCGTAGGTGCACTCCAGAAGGCAGGATCTACCCGACACTCCCCAGGTTGCTGAGGCTGTTCCAGCAGGTCTTCCGGCACCATGTCCTTCCGGAAGAGATGGTCTCTGACCATGGCTCCCAATTCACGTCACTGGTATAGAGAGCCTTCATCAAGAAACTGGGGACACGGTCAGCCTCACTTCTGGTTACCGACCTCAGTCCAACAGGCAGGTGGAGAGGATGAACTAGGAGCTGGACCTCTCGTTATGAGTCAAGGTAATGGGCACAGTTCCTTCCCTGGGCGGAATACGCCCAGAATTTACTTCGTCACTCCTCCAGCTGGCTGTCTACCTTCTAATGCGTCCTGGGATACCAACCTGCCCTGGCTCCATGCAGAGCCAGACCGAAGCTTCTGCGGTGGATGAGTGGTTCGGCGTGCAGAGGTTTGAAACGCTGCCCACGTGAGTCTCCAATGCGCTGTCAGAAGGAGTAGGCGGACCACCATCCCAGAAAGGCTCCGGTGTTCCATCCTGGCGATTGTGTCTGGTTCTGCACCTGGAACCTCCCGCACTGCCTGCCCTGCCAGAAGCTGAGCCCCCAGTTTGTGGAGCCGTTTAAAGTCCTCAGGAGGATCACAATGAGGCAACCTACGGTTTACAGCTCCCCACTAAATACCGGATCTCACCCTCTATTCATGTTTCCCTCCTCAGGCTGGTGGTTCCTGGTCCACTGGCTGATGCCGTCCCTCATTACACCCCTCCACCTCAGCTGGACATCCAGGGAAGCCCCGCCTATGCCGTCAGATCCCTCCTGGACTCATGACGTCGTGGGTTCGGATCCAGTACCTGGTGGGCTGGGAGGGGTACGGTCCCTCCTGGACTCCAGACATCGTGGGTTCCGCTCCAGTACCTGGTGGGCTGGGAGGGGTACGTTCCCTCCTGGACTCCCGACGTCGTGGGTTCCGCTCCAGTACCTGGTGGGCTGGGAGGGGTACGGTCCCTCCTGGACTCCAGACGTCGTGGGTTCCGCTCCAGTACCTGGTGGGCTGGGAGGGGTACGGTCCCTCCTGGACTCCAGACGTTGTGGGTTCCGCTCCAGTACCTGGTGGGCTCGAAGGGGTATGGTCCAGAGGTGTTGGGTTCTGGCTGGGATGGGGTACGGTCTGGAGGTGTTGGGTCCCGGCCGGGAGGGCTACGGTCCAGAGGTTTTTGGTTCTGCTGGACCACATTTTAGATCCCAACATCATCCGAGATTTCAACCTTTGCCGTCCGGACCGGTTGCTCCTCGCCTTCTGGGACGTCCTCCCGGTCGCCTTCTGGGACGTCCTCCCGGCCGGCGCCACCCTGCGGCTAAATCCGGGTTGGGGGGGATAAACTGTCACGTCTACTTCCACTCCCCCACTTCTGTGTCGCCGGTCTACTAACCACCGGCCCTCGTAATACATCATTACGCCTCATCAGTCACACCTGGACTTCGTCACTTTAACTAACAGTCTGTTGTATCACCCATCAGGTAGTTAATGTGTTCATGTTCAGATGTTCGTTCATATTAAACCCACTGACTGAACCTGCTTCCTGATTCCCTGCTTCTCCGTTACAGAACATACACATTGCAATGGGTTAAACATCTCCTCCACTTCATCTACACTGATTGAAGTGGATTTAACAGGTCACACCACAGTGTTCAACATGCTGACTCTGTCACACAACAGGCTGGTCACACCACAGTGTTTAACATGCTGACTCTGTCACACAACAGGCTGGTCACACCACAGTGTTTAACATGCTGACTCTGTCACACAACAGGCTGGTCACACCACAGTGTTTAACATGCTGACTCTGTCACACAACAGGCTGGTCACACCACAGTGTTCAACATGCTGACTCTGTTACACAACAGGCTGGTCACACCACAGTGTTTAACATGCTGACTCTGTTACACAACAGGCTGGTCACACCACAGTGTTTAACATGCTGACTCTGTTACCATTTCATCAGACAAATGCTTTTGTTTCTGAACCCAGCCTCAAGTCACCACACACACACACACACACACACACACACACACACACACACACACACACACACACACACACACACACACACACACACACACACACACACACACACACACACACACAGTCTCATATTAACTCTGACTTTGGCCTGGGGCTCCTGTGGAGCCGTCCTCTGTCTTTATTACAGCCCCCTAATCCCTACATAGTGCACTACTTTTTACCAGGGCCCATAGATAGTGCACTATGTAGGGAATAGGGTCCCTGGGCCCTGGTTAAATGTAGGGCTCTATGTAGGGAATAGGGTCCCTGGGCCCTGGTTAAAAGTAGGGCTCTATGTAGGGACTAGGGTCCCTGGGCCCTGGTTAAATGTAGGGCACTATGTAGGGAATAGGGTCCTTGGGCCCTGGTTAAATGTACGGCTCTATGTAGGGAATAGGGTCCTTGGGCCCTGGTTAAATGTAGGGCACTATGTAGGGAATAGGGTCCTTGGGCCCGGGTTAAATGTAGGGCACTATGTAGGGAATAGGGTTCCATGTGTTTAGCTATCCAATTGGCCCAGAACAACTCTCCACAAACGCACTCTGGGCGTTAGACATCTTGTTAGGCCATGAGGAGAGATGTTTGGTGTTGAAATCTCATTGTGTCGTTGATGTTTGGTGTTGAAATCTCATCGTGTCGTTGATCTGTGTTGTGGCCTACATTTGACATAATGCATCTTTAATAGACTGTCATCAGTTTCCTTGGGAACGATGTTTCCTTGGGAAAATACTCTCATGAGAAAAGTGAGAAAGGATGTTTTGTCCATTTCTGGACTGATTATAACTACATTAGAAGATATTGGCTAATGTACAGTATGTTCTGGGGAGATAACTAGATGTGTCTGTGTGTGCAAGTGTGTGTGTGTGTTTCTGTATGTGTTAATGACTCCAGTATCTTTTATGTATTACCCTGATGAGATCCAGAATCAATTAAATATCAAAGGACAGATGGGGTGATGCTGTCCCCTCAATCATTCAGATGGGGTGATGCTGTCCCCTCTATCAGTCAGATGGGGTGATTCTGTCCCCTCTATCATTCAGATGGGGTGATGCTGTCCCCCCTATCATTCAGATGGGGTGATGCAGTCCCCCCTATCATTCAGATGGGGTGATGCTGTCCCCCTATCATTCAGATGGGGTGATGCTGAGAGAGGGTCGGAGGGATGGAGGAGAGAGGGTCGGAGGGATGGAGAGAGAGGGGTGATGGAGGAGAGAGGGTCGGAGAGATGGAGGAGAGAGGGTCGGAGGGATGGAGGAGAGAGGGTCGGAGGGATGGAGGAGAGATGGAGGGATTGAGGAGAGAGGGTCGGAGGGATGGAGGAGAGAGGGTCGGAGGGATGAGGAGAGAGGGTCGGAGGGATGGAGGAGAGGGTCGGAGGGATGGAGGAGGAGGGTCGGAGGGATGGAGGAGAGAGTGTCGGAGGGATGGAGAGAGAGGGTCGGAGAGATGGAGGAGAGAGGGTCGGAGGGATGGAGGAGTGAGGGTCGGAGGGATGGAGGAGAGAGGGTCGGAGAGATGGAGGAGAGAGGGTCGGAGAGATGGAGGAGTGAGGGTCGGAGGGATGGAGGAGAGAGGGTCGGAGAGATGGAGAAGAGAGGGTCGGAGGGAGTGCCCCGGAAAACTTTTTCCCATGAGCACGATACAAACGTTCCCTTCTGAAATCTACAAGCATCTACTGTACCTGTGTGAGGAGTCTATTGTCTATATTTAATCCATGTTAATACAGTCTGTGTTCCGTTGGGGCACTAGAGGACCGGTTCTGTGTTCCGTTGGGGCACTAGAGGACCGGTTCTGTTCCGTTGGGGTACTGGAGGACCGGTTCTGTGTTCCGTTGGGGCACTAGAGGACCGGTTCTGTGTTCCGTTGGGGCACTAGAGGACCGGCGTTAGGAAATACTGCTCTAAAATTTAGACCAAGAAACTGCCTTTATACATAACAATCTCTTCACCCACGAGGAATCACAATCGTGACGAGTTCAGGTCAGGTTAAGGCCTTGTGCACATTGTGAATATAACCCTAACCTTCCATTTTAGTGAGCCCAAACACTGCTCTCTCTACATTATGTGCCAAAACTCTAGAGAGTCTTTATATGAGTCAGGCAGACCTGCTGTCACCAACTTCATCTGTTTTACCTTCCATATGCCGTATTGCCCTGGAGGTGATTGGCTAACACTGGTGATCTCAGATACAGGATAGACATGGATTGGCCAGTGGCAGTGTCAATCATCCATAAGGAGCGTGTGCTCTGGGGTGAGATAAGGGAGGGCAATGTTTCCTGTCATGCTGTGAATACTGCTCTCGTCCAAAGCCTCCTTTCCTCCCTTCTCGTCTCTCCAGGGGACTTCTGTCTCTGTCTAGATTTCTTTCCTCCCTTCTCGTCTCTCCAGGGGACTTCTGTGTCTGTCTAGCTATCTTTCCTCTCCTCTTTCCCTCTCTCCATCTTTCATTCCACTTCTCACTTATCCTTTCACCCCTTTACGAATTCTATGTCTTCTGTGTCCCGTCTTTCAGAGTCCACCATCTTCTATATCTCTAATATCTCCTCTTTTGGCTCCCTGTGGCTGTTTCTCATCTAGGGACACCGGATTGTTCCTCTCCTCCCTAGATTGGAAAACAGATGGTTCCTCTCTTCCCTAGATTGTGCTCCGGGTAGTTGCTCTCCTCTCCTTTGTCTCTCTCTCTCTGTCTCTCTCTCTCTCTCTCTGTGTCTCTCTGTGTCTCTCTCTCTCTGTCTCTCTCTCTCGCTCTGTCTCTGTCTCTCTCTCTCTCATCCCTATATCCGTTTTTGCATCACTTCCTTGCAATCTCCTTTTCTCCGTGTCTCTCTCTCCCTGTGTGACTGATCTCTTCTTCCCAGAGGTAGGGAGGAGGTTAACCTCTTCCCTACCTCCCCCACCCCCTCTTTCTCTCCTTTACCCTCTCTTTCTCAATATTTTCTCCCTGTGTGACTAACCTGCTCCCCCAATCATCTCCCTCCCTCTCGCATTCCCTCTCTCTCCCTCTCGCCCTCCCTCCCTACCGCTCCTCCTCCCTCCTCCCTCCCTCTCCCTCTCGCCCTCCCTCCCTCTCTTTCTCGCTCCTCCTCAGTCTCTCTCTACCTTTCTTTCTTTGTCCCTCCCTCCCTCTCTCCCTCTCTCCCTCCCCCTCTCTCCCTCTCGCTCCTCCTCAGTCTCTCTCTACCTTTCTTTCTTTCTCCCTCCCTCTCTCCCTCCATCTCTTCCTATCCCAGGGGGAATAACCTCTTCTTTCCAGGAGGTAAATCTTCTGCAGCTCCCTGCTGCCAGCAGTAAAAGTCGTGTCTGTTTTAACATATCAAAGGAGCTGCCTTGAGAATAAAACTCTCTCATTACCCCAATAACCTGGCGTGGTCTCAACACAGAGCAGGGAGGAGACAGAGACCAGTCAGTAAGGCTGAGACCTCCCCGGTAACTAAGGAAGAACCCTGGTTAGTGTTTCGGAATCTTTCTTCGCTGATCATCATCCCTGCAACCTGTCGATAATCATCCATCGTACACATCTCCTGTTAGTCTGTGACACGCGGAGTGAAGATTCCTGAGCATGTTCCTCGACTCAGTGAAGCCCGAGATGTCAATTTGTGTTTTGATTTGAGGGCACATCTAATTTTCAAGTCATGCAAATGGTCCCTCCATCTCTTCCTTCCCAGCAGGAACCATTTCTTCAGGTCTACCCATCCTCAGCTCCCTGCTCTTCATTCTGTCTGTTTTCATATCATCACTGCCTTGGCCCTCTCATTGAACCCCACATAACCAGACGTGGTCTCATCCAGAGCAGGGAGGAGACAGAGACCAGTCAGTAAGGCCAGACCTCATCCATAAGGAAGAACTGTTAGTGTTACGGAATCTTTCTTCCAGATCATCATCCCAGACTGTAGTTAATCATCCATCCAGACCTCATCTCCTGTTAGTTACAACTCATGAAGATTCCTGAGCATGTTACCTCGACACAGTCCAGATGTCATTTGTGTTTTGATTTGAGGGCACATCATCCAGAGTCATGCAAATGGTAGTTACAGCAGGAACCATTTCCAGACCTCATCCATCCTCATTACCCTCTTCATCCAGACCTTTCTCTCATCAGACTGTAGTTACCAACACATCCAGACCTCATCCATACTGTAGTCACCAACACATCCAGACCTCATCCATACTGTAGTTACCCACACATCCAGACCTCATCCAGACTGTAGTTACCCACACATCCAGACCTCATCCAGACTGTAGTTACCAACTCATCCAGACCTCATCCATACTGTAGTTACCCACACATCCAGATGTCATCCATACTGTAGTTACCCACACATCCAGACCTCATCTGTACTGTAGTTACCAATACATCCAGACCTCATCCATACTGTAGTTACCAACACATCCAGACCTCATCCATACTGTAGTTACCAACACATCCAGACCTCATCCATACTGTAGTTACCAACACATCCAGATGTCATCAGACTGTAGTTACCACACATCCAGACCTCATCCATACTGTAGTTACCCACACATCCAGACCTCATCCATACTGTAGTTACCCACACATCCAGATGTCATCCAGACTGTAGTCACCAATACATCCAGACCTCATCCAGATTGTAGTTACCCACACATCCAGACCTCATCCATACTGTAGTTACCCACACATCCAGATCTCATCCATACTGTAGTTACCCACACATCCAGACCTCATCTGTACTGTAGTTACCAATACATCCAGACCTCATCTGTACTGTAGTTACCCACACATCCAGACCTCATCCATACTGTAGTCACCAACACATCCAGACCTCATCTGTACTGTAGTTACCCACACATCCAGACCTCATCCGTACTGTAGTTACCCACACATCCAGACCTCATCCATACTGTAGTTACCCACACATCCAGACCTCATCCGTACTGTAGTTACCCACACATCCAGACCTCATCCATACTGTAGTTACCCACACATCCAGACCTCATCCATACTGTAGTTACCAACACATCCAGACCTCGTCCAGACTGTAGTTACCTACACATCCAGACCTCATCCGTACTGTAGTTACCCACACATCCAGACCTCATCCAGACTGTAGTTACCCACACATCCAGACCTCGTCCATACTGTAGTCACCAACACATCCAGACCTCATCCAGACTGTAGTTACCCACACATCCAGACCTCATCCATACTGTAGTCACCAACACATCCAGACCTCATCTGTACTGTAGTTACCCACACATCCAGACCTCATCCATACCGTAGTTACCCACACATCCATCCCCCAAGGCAGTGAAACCGCACCACCACAACATGAACAGAATACCAACAGACAGACAAACAGATGCCTGTCATTTCCACATGAGACCAGTTAAATCCCACAGTTTGGACACACCTCTCCGATATTACAATCCTGCATCACGAGACGTATTGATTGGCCTGTAACAGCTAGAGAAAGAGAGAGAGAGAGAGAGAGAGAGAGAGAGAAAGAGACACAGAGAGAGACAGAGACAGAGAGAGAGACATAGACAGAGAGAGAGAGAGAGACAGAGAGATGAGAGAGAGACAGAGAGATGAGAGAGAGACAGAGACACAGAGAGACAGAGAGAGAGAGAGAGTGAGACAGAGAGACAGAGAGACAGAGAGAGAGAGGGCCTTCCATATTATCCTGTAAGGGCTGATTCACCTTCCCATGTCCCTCTCACTCCTGTCCCTGTCCTTCTCACTGCTGTCCCTCTCACTCCTGTCCCTGTCCCTGTCCCTCTCACTCCTGTCCCTGTCCCTGTCCCTCTCACTGCTGTCCCTCTCACTCCTGTCCCTGTCCCTCTCACTTCCTCCTCTCATACTCTCCACTGTATCCATCCTGCGGTTTATAGAATTATTAAAAGAGAGGGTCTCCTATTCCTCTCATCACTTATTGCGCGCGAGAGAGAGAGACAGAGAGAGAGAGAGAGAGAGAGAGGGAGGGAGGAGAGTGAATATGAAATGTAGAAATGACAGATAACACAAAGGCATCAATAAATGCACTGGGGAGGGTGAGACTGTTCATCATACAAATGAATGATCACGTTGCAGTGAGCTCTGAGGACGACAATCAATCTTGTCAAAGCAAGAGAGCAATCCTAATATCCTTTCCTTACCAGTCAGCCAGTCAGTCAGTCAGCCAGCAAGCCAGCCAGTCAGTCAGTCAGCCAGTCAGTCAGTCAGTCAGTTAGCCAGTCAGCCAGTCAGCCAGCCAGTCAGCAAGCCAGCCAGTCAGCCAGTCAGTCAGTCAGCCAGTCAGTCAGTCAGTCAGTCAGTCACTAACCCTTAAAAAGGAGGGAGAGAGAGAGAGAGATATTTGGAACCAAGGACTGATCACCCCAATCCACAAAAGTGGAGACAAATTTGACCCCAATAACTACCTTGGAATATGTGTCAACAGTAACCTTGGGAAAATCCTCTGCATTATCATTAACAGCAGACTCGTACACTTCCTCAAT
>NC_056441.1:2316541-2354041 GCF_018296145.1 Oncorhynchus tshawytscha | reverse complement strand
TCCCTACCTCTCTCTGGGTCTGCCTACCACTCTCTGGGTCTGCCTACCTCTCTCTGGGTCTGCCTACCTCTCTCTGGGTCTGCCTACCTCTCTTTGGGTCTGCCTACCTATTTCTGGGATTGCATACCTCTCTCTGGGTCTGCCTACCTCTCTCTGGGTCTGCCTACCTATTTCTGGGTCTGTCTACCTCTCTCTGGGTCTGCCTACCTCTCTCTGGGTCTGCCTACCTATTTCTGGGTCTGCCTACCTCTCTCTGGGATTACCTACCTCTCTCTGGGTCTGCCTACCTCTCTCTGGGTCTGCCTACCTCTCTCGGGGTCAGACAGACAGAAAAACAGACAGGCAGATGTATAAGCAGACAGACAGACCAAGAGAAAGGACAGTGACAGCAGATTAGATGGACAAACACAACAGGGCAGCAACAGAGGCCACATTATAGTGGTGAGTTGTAACTGCAGAGGAACAGTTATAGTGGTGAGTTGTATCTCCAGAGGAACAGTTATAGTGGTGAGTTGTATCTCCAGAGGAACAGTTATAGTGGTGAGGTGTATCTCCAGACAGAGGAACAGTTATAGTGGTGAGTTGTATCTCCAGTGGAACAGTTATAGTGGTGAGGTGTATCTCCAGACAGAGGAACAGTTATAGTGGTGAGTTGTATCTCCAGAGGAACAGTTATAGTGGTGAGTTGTATCTCCAGAGGAACAGTTATAGTGGTGAGTTGTATCTCCAGAGGAACAGTTATAGTGGTGAGTTGTATCTACAGACAGAGGAACAGTTATAGCGGTGAGTTGTATCTCCAGAGGAACAGTTATAGTGGTGAGTTGTAACTGCAGAGGAACAGTTATAGTGGTGAGTTGTATCTCCAGAGGAACAGTTATAGTGGTGAGTTGTATCTCCAGAGGAACAGTTATAGTGGTGAGTTGTATCTCCAGACAGAGGAACAGTTATAGTGGTGAGTTGTATCTCCAGAGGAACAGTTTAGTGGTGAGTTGTATCTCCAGTGAGTGGTTGTATCTCAGACAGAGGAACAGTTATAGTGGTGAGTTGTATCTCCAGACAGAGGAACAGTTCTAGTGGTGAGTTGTATCTCCAGACAGAGGAACAGTTATAGTGGTGAGTTGTATCTCCAGACAGAGGAACAGTTATAGTGGTGAGTTGTATCTCCAGACAGAGGAACAGTTATAGTGGTGAGTTGTATCTCCCAGAGGAACAGTTATAGTGGTGAATCTCCAGAGGAACAGTTATAGTGGTGAGTTGTATCTCCAGACAGAGGAACAGTTATAGTGGTGAGTTGTATCTCCAGCCAGAGGAACAGTTATAGTGGTGAGTTGTATCTATAGTGGTGAGTTGTATCTCCAGACAGAGGAACAGTTATAGTGGTGAGTTGTATCTCCAGAGGAACAGTGAGTTGTATCTCCAGAGGAACAGTTATAGTGGTGAGTTGTATCTCCAGACAGAGGAACAGTTATAGTGGTGAGTTGTATCTCCAGAGGAACAGTTATAGTGGTGAGTTGTATCTCCAGACAGAGGAACAGTTATAGTGGTGAGTTGTATCTCCAGACAGAGGAACAGTTATAGTGGTGAGTTGTATCTCCAGACAGAGGAACAGTTATAGTGGTGAGTTGTATCTCCAGAGGAACAGTTATAGTGGTGAGTTGTATCTCCAGAGGAACAGTTATAGTGGTGAGTTGTATCTCCAGAGGAACAGTTATAGTGGTGAGTTGTATCTCCAGAGGAACAGTTATAGTGGTGAGTTGTATCTACAGACAGAGGAACAGGTATAGCGGTGAGTTGTATCTCCAGAGGAACAGTTATAGTGGTGAGTTGTAACTGCAGAGGAACAGTTAGAGTGGTGAGTTGTATCTCCAGAGGAACAGTTATAGTGGTGAGTTGTATCTCCAGAGGAACAGTTATAGTGGTGAGTTGTATCTCCAGAGGAACAGTTATAGTGGTGAGTTGTATCTCCAGAGGAACAGTTCTAGTGGTGAGTTGTATCTCCAGACAGAGGAACAGTTCTAGTGGTGAGTTGTATCTCCAGACAGAGGAACAGTTATAGTGGTGAGTTGTATCTCCAGACAGAGGAACAGTTATAGTGGTGAGTTGTATCTCCAGACAGAGGAACAGTTCTAGTGGTGAGTTGAATCTCCAGACAGAGGAACAGTTATAGTGGTGAGTTGTATCTCCAGAGGAACAGTTCTAGTGGTGAGTTGTATCTCCAGACAGAGGAACAGTTCTAGTGGTGAGTTGTATCTCCAGACAGAGGAACAGTTATAGTGGTGAGTTGTATCTCCAGACAGAGGAACAGTTCTAGTGGTGAGTTGTATCTCCAGACAGAGGAGCAGTTCTAGTGGTGAGTTGTATCTCCAGACAGAGGAAGAGTTATAGTGGTGAGTTGTATCTCCAGACAGAGGAACAGTTCTAGTGGTGAGTTGTATCTCCAGACAGAGGAACAGTTATAGTGGTGAGTTGTATCTCCAGACAGAGGAACAGTTATAGTGGTGAGTTGTATCTCCAGACAGAGGAACAGTTATAGTGGTGAGTTGTATCTCCAGACAGAGGAACAGTTATAGTGGTGAGTTGTATCTCCAGAGGAACAGTTATAGTGGTGAGTTGTATCTCCAGACAGAGGAACAGTTATAGTGGTGAGTTGTATCTCCAGAGGAACAGGAACAGAGGAAGTTATAGTGGTGAGTTGTATCTCCAGAGGAACAGTTATAGTGGTGAGTTGTATCTCCAGACAGAGGAACAGTTATAGTGGTGAGTTGTATCTCCAGAGGAACAGTTATAGTGGTGAGTTGTATCTCCAGACAGAGGAACAGTTATAGTGGTGAGTTGTATCTCCAGAACAGAGGAACAGTTATAGTGGTGAGTTGTATCTCCAGACAGAGGAACAGTTATAGTGGTGAGTTGTATCTCCAGACAGAGGAACAGTTCTAGTGGTGAGTTGTATCTCCAGAGGAACAGTTATAGTGGTGAGTTGTATCTCCAGACAGAGGAACAGTTCTAGTGGTGAGTTGTATCTCCAGAGGAACAGTATCTCCAGACAGAGGAACAGTTATAGTGGTGAGTTGTATCTCCAGACAGAGGAACAGTTATAGTGGTGAGTTGTATCTCCAGACAGAGGAACAGTTATAGTGGTGAGTTGTATCTCCAGACAGAGGAACAGTTATAGTGGTGAGTTGTATCTCCAGACAGAGGAACAGTTATAGTGGTGAGTTGTATCTCCAGACAGAGGAACAGTTATAGTGGTGAGTTGTATCTCCAGACAGAGGAACAGTTATAGTGGTGAGTTGTATCTCCAGACAGAGGAACAGTTATAGTGGTGAGTTGTATCTCCAGACAGAGGAACAGTTATAGTGGTGAGTTGTATCTCCAGAGGAACAGTTATAGTGGTGAGTTGTATCTCCAGACAGAGGAACAGTTATAGTGGTGAGTTGTATCTCCAGAGGAACAGTTATAGTGGTGAGTTGTATCTCCAGAGGAACAGTTATAGTGGTGAGTTGTATCTCCAGACAGAGGAACAGTTATAGTGGTGAGTTGTATCTCCAGAGGAACAGTTATAGTGGTGAGTTGTATCTCCAGAGGAACAGTTATAGTGGTGAGTTGTATCTCCAGACAGAGGAACAGTTATAGTGGTGAGTTGTATCTCCAGACAGAGGAACAGTTATAGTGGTGAGTTGTATCTCCAGACAGAGGAACAGTTCTAGTGGTGAGTTGTATCTCAGACAGAGGAACAGTTCTAGTGGTGAGTTGTATCTCCAGACAGAGGAACAGTTCTAGTGGTGAGTTGTATCTCCAGACAGAGGAACAGTTATAGTGGTGAGTTGTATCTCCAGAGGAACAGTTATAGTGGTGAGTTGTATCTCCAGACAGAGGAACAGTTATAGTGGTGAGTTGTATCTCCAGACAGAGGAACAGTTATAGTGGTGAGTTATATCTCCAGAGGAACAGTTATAGTGGTGAGTTGTATCTCCAGACAGAGGAACAGTTATAGTGGTGAGTTCTATCTCCAGACAGAGGAACAGTTATAGTGGTGAGTTGTATCTCCAGAGGAACAGTTCTAGTGGTGAGCTGTATCTCCAGACAGAGGAACAGTTATAGTGGTGAGTTGTATCTCCAGACAGAGGAACAGTTCTAGTGGTGAGTTGTATCTCCAGACAGAGGAACAGTTCTAGTGGTGAGTTGTATCTCCAGACAGAGGAACAGTTATAGTGGTGAGTTGTATCTCCAGACAGAGGAACAGTTATAGTGGTGAGTTGTATCTCCAGACAGAGGAACAGTTATAGTGGTGAGTTATATCTCAGACAGAGGAACAGTTATAGTGGTGAGTTGTATCTCCAGACAGAGGAACAGTTATAGTGGTGAGTTCTATCTCCAGACAGAGGAACAGTTATAGTGGTGAGTTGTATCTCCAGAGGAACAGTTCTAGTGGTGAGTTGTATCTCCAGACAGAGGAACAGTTATAGTGGTGAGTTGTATCTCCAGACAGAGGAACAGTTATAGTGGTGAGTTGTATCTCCAGAGGAACAGTTATAGTGGTGAGTTGTATCTCCAGACAGAGGAACAGTTATAGTGGTGAGTTGTATCTCCAGACAGAGGAACAGTTCTAGTGGTGAGTTGTATCTCCAGAGGAACAGTTATAGTGGTGAGTTGTATCTCCAGACAGAGGAACAGTTATAGTGGTGAGTTGTATCTCCAGAGGAACAGTTTTAGTGGTTGAGTTGTATCTCCAGAGGAACAGTTCTAGTGGTGAGTTGTATCTCAGACAGAGGAACAGTTATAGTGGTGAGTTGTATCTCCAGAGGAACAGTTATAGTGGTGAGTTGTATCTCCAGAGGAACAGTTATAGTGGTGAGTTGTATCTCCAGAGGAACAGTTCTAGTGGTGAGTTGTATCTCCAGACAGAGGAACAGTTATAGTGGTGAGTTGTATCTCCAGACAGAGGAACAGTTATAGTGGTGAGTTGTATCTCCAGACAGAGGAACAGTTCTAGTGGTGAGTTGTATCTCCAGACAGAGGAACAGTTCTAGTGGTGAGTTGTATCTCCAGAGGAACATTTATAGTGGTGAGTTGTATCTCCAGAGGAACAGTTCTAGTGGTGAGTTGTATCTCCAGAGGAACAGTTCTAGTGGTGAGTTGTATCTCCAGAGGAACAGTTCTAGTGGTGAGTTGTATCTCCAGACAGAGGAACAGTTATAGTGGTGAGTTGTATCTCCAGACAGAGGAACAGTTCTAGTGGTGAGTTGTATCTCCAGACAGAGGAACAGTTATAGTGGTGAGTTATATCTCCAGAGGAACAGTTATAGTGGTGAGTTGTATCTCCAGACAGAGGAACAGTTATAGTGGTGAGTTCTATCTCCAGACAGAGGAACAGTTATAGTGGTGAGTTGTATCTCCAGAGGAACAGTTCTAGTGGTGAGCTGTATCTCAGACAGAGGAACAGACAGAGGAACAGTTATAGTGGTGAGTTGTATCTCCAGACAGAGGAACAGTTATAGTGGTGAGTTGTATCTCCAGAGGAACAGTTATAGTGGTGAGTTGTATCTCCAGACAGAGGAACAGTTATAGTGGTGAGTTGTATCTCCAGACAGAGGAACAGTTCTAGTGGTGAGTTGTATCTCCAGAGGAACAGTTATAGTGGTGAGTTGTATCTCCAGACAGAGGAACAGTTATAGTGGTGAGTTGTATCTCCCAGAGGAACAGTTCTAGTGGTGAGTTGTATCTCCAGAGGAACAGTTCTAGTGGTGAGTTGTATCTCCAGACAGAGGAACAGTTATAGTGGTGAGTTGTATCTCCAGACAGAGGAACAGTTATAGTGGTGAGTTGTATCTCCAGACAGAGGAACAGTTATAGTGGTGAGTTGTATCTCCAGACAGAGGAACAGTTATAGTGGTGAGTTGTATCTCCAGAGGAACAGTTCTAGTGGTGAGCTGTATCTCCAGACAGAGGAACAGTTATAGTGGTGAGTTGTATCTCCAGACAGAGGAACAGTTATAGTGGTGAGTTGTATCTCCAGAGGAACAGTTATAGTGGTGAGTTGTATCTCCAGACAGAGGAACAGTTATAGTGGTGAGTTGTATCTCCAGACAGAGGAACAGTTCTAGTGGTGAGTTGTATCTCCAGAGGAACAGTTATAGTGGTGAGTTGTATCTCCAGACAGAGGAACAGTTATAGTGGTGAGTTGTATCTCCAGAGGAACAGTTCTAGTGGTGAGTTGTATCTCCAGAGGAACAGTTCTAGTGGTGAGTTGTATCTCCAGACAGAGGAACAGTTATAGTGGTGAGTTGTATCTCCAGAGGAACAGTTATAGTGGTGAGTTGTATCTCCAGAGGAACAGTTATAGTGGTGAGTTTTATCTCCAGAGGAACAGTTAGAGTGGTGAGTTGTATCTCCAGACAGAGGAACAGTTATAGTGGTGAGTTGTATCTCCAGAGGAACAGTTCTAGTGGTGAGTTGTATCTCCAGACAGAGGAACAGTTCTAGTGGTGAGTTGTATCTCCAGACAGAGGAACAGTTATAGTGGTGAGTTGTATCTCCAGACAGAGGAACAGTTATAGTGGTGAGTTGTATCTCCAGACAGAGGAACAGTTCTAGTGGTGAGTTGTATCTCCAGACAGAGGAACAGTTATAGTGGTGAGTTGTATCTCCAGACAGAGGAACAGTTCTAGTGGTGAGTTGTATCTCCAGACAGAGGAACGGTTCTAGTGGTGAGTTGTATCTCCAGACAGAGGAACAGTTATAGTGGTGAGTTGTATCTCCAGACAGAGGAACAGACTTGGCGAAGGACATTGATGTTGGCTGCTGTCTACAGTTCTTGTCCCAGTCTGCTCCTGCACTAGGTATTTTGGGACCTGCTGCGCTATGAATTTTTCATTCTCCTCTCTTCTGTCCTCCTTCTCTTTCTCTCTTCTCTCTCCCACTGACACAAATTGTCTCCTGCTCAGTCAAGCTGGGAGAATATTCTCCTGCTCAGCCTGGTGCCAGTCGACACAGAACATAAAGACAGAGAAAAGAGCTCAGAGACAAGCCTGCCTGGTTTTCTCCAGGTTCTTTCCTGTCCGTCTCTGCTCGGAGTTCGGAGGTCGCAGGGGCTCTGCGGGTGAGGAGGTCCCAGGGGCTCGGCGGGTGAGGAGGTCGTAGGGCTCTGCGGGTGAGGAGGTCGTAGGGCTCGGCAGGTGAGGAGGTCCCAGGGCTCGGCGGGTGAGGAGGTCCCAGGGGCTCGGCGGATGAGGAGGTCCCAGGGGCTCGGCGGGTGTGAAGGTCCCAGGTGCTCGGCAGATGAGGAGGTCCCAGGAGCTCGGCGGGTGAGAGGGGCCCAGGGCTCGTTGGGTGAGGAGGTCCCAGGAGCTCGGCGGGTGAGGAGGTCGTAGGGCTCGGCAGGTGAGGAGGTCCCAGGGCTCGTCGGGTGAGGAGGTCCCAGGGGCTCGGCGGGTGAGGAGGTCCCAGGGGCTCGGCGGGTGAGGAGGTCCCAGGGGCTCGGCGGGTGAGGAGGTCCCAGGAGCTCGGCGGGTGAGGAGGTCCCAGGGCTCGCGGGTGAGGAGGTCCCAGGGGCTCGGTGGGTGAGGAGGTCCCAGGGCTCGGCGGGTGAGGAGGTCCCAGGGGCTCGGCGGGTGAGGAGGTCCCAGGGCTCGGCGGGTGAGGAGGTCACTAGGGCTCGGCGGGTGAGGAGGTCCCAGGGCTCGGCGGGTGAGGAGGTCCCAGGGCTCGGCGGGTGAGGTGGTCCCAGGTCTCGGCGGGTGAGAGGGGCCCAGGGGCTCGGCGGGTGAGGGGCCCAGGGGCTCGGCGGGTGAGGAGGGCCCAGGGGCTCGGCGGGTGAGGGGGTCCCAGGGCTCGGCGGGTGAGAGGGGCCCAGGGGCTCGGCGGGTGAGAGGGGCCCAGGGGCTCGGCGGGTGAGAGGGGGCCCAGGGGCTCGGCGGGTGAGGGGGTCCCAGGGCTCGGCGGGTGAGGGGGTCCCAGGGCTCGGCGGGTGAGGAGGTCCCAGGGCTCGGCGGGTGAGGAGGTCCCAGGGGCTCGGCGGGTGAGGAGGTCCCAGGGCTCGGCGGGTGAGGAGGTCACTAGGGCTCGGCGGGTGAGGAGGTCCCAGGGCTCGGCGGGTGAGGAGGTCCCAGGGCTCGGCGGGTGAGGTGGTCCCAGGTCTCGGCGGGTGAGAGGGGCCCAGGGGCTCGGCGGGTGAGAGGGGCCCAGGGGCTCGGCGGGTGAGAGGGGCCCAGGGGCTCGGCGGGTGAGGGGGTCCCAGGGCTCGGCGGGTGAGAGGGGCCCAGGGGCTCGGCGGGTGAGAGGGGCCCAGGGGCTCGGCGGGTGAGAGGGGCCCAGGGGCTCGGCGGGTGAGGGGGTCCCAGGGCTCGGCGGGTGAGGGGGTCCCAGGGCTCGGCGGGTGAGAGGGGCCCAGGGGCTCGGCGGGTGAGAGGGCCCAGGGGCTCGGCGGGTGAGAGGGGCCCAGGGGCTCGGCGGGTGAGAGGAGAGGTGGATAGGAGATGTGTTGAGGGCAGTGGAGTCAGGATCTTGCCTGAATAGGAAACACAGTGGCGGTACACACATAGACAAACAAATAATACTTATGATGAAACAGGCTGACATTCTCACATTCATACACACACACACACACAGTCACAAACATACCTGTGGCTGACCAATATCAGACCTGTGGCTGACCAATATCAGACCTGAGCCAGACCTGTGGCAGACCAATATCAGACCTGTGGAGGACCTGTGGCAGACCAATTTCAGACCTGTGGAGGACCTGTGGCAGACCAATATCAGACCTGTGGCAGACCAATATCAGTCCTGTGGCAGACCTGTGGCAGACCTGTGGCAGACCTGTGGCAGTCCTGTGGCAGACCAATATCAGACTTGTGGCAGACCAATATCAGACCTGTGGCAGACCAATATCAGACCTGTGGCAGACTTGTGGCTGACCAATATCAGACTTGTGGCAGACCAATATCAGACCTGTGGCAGACCAATATCAGACCTGTGGCAGACCTGTTGCAGACCTGTGGCAGACCTGTGGCAGACCAATATCAGACCTGTGGCAGACCAATATCAGACCAATATCAGACTTGTGGCTGACCAATATCAGACCTGTGGCAGACCAATATCAGACCTGTGGCAGACCTGTGGCAGACCAAAATCAGACCTGTGGCAGACCAATATCAGACCTGTGGATGACCAATATCAGACCTGTGGCAGACCAATATCAGTCCTGTGGCTGACCAATATCAGACCTGTGGCTGACCAATATCAGACCTGTGGATGACCAATATCAGACCTGTGGCTGACCAATATCAGACCTGTGGCAGACTAATATCAGACCTGTGGCAGACTAATACCAGACCTGTGGCCGACTAATTTCAGACCTGTGGCTGACCAATATCAGACCTGTGGCAGACCTGTTGCAGACCTGTGGCAGACCAATATCAGACCTGTGGCAGACCAATATCAGACCTGTGGCAGACCAATATCAGACCTGTGGCTATCCAACAGTGCAGTTTCCAAAAAATATGGATAAGAATAAGAGACAAAAGTAACAAGTGATTAACCTCTCTAGGGGTGTCACGCCAACAAAGACTTGTGTAACTCCTCTACTTGGCTGGTAACTGTTTGTAATGATTTGTCTGCTGGGCGCTGTTCTCAGATAATCGCATGGTGTGATTTCGCCGTAAAGCCTTTGTGAAATCGGACACCTAGGTTGGATTAACAAGAAGTTAACCTTTAAACCGATGTGTAACACTTGTATGTTTTATGACATTTTATAAAGAGGATTTCTGTTTTTGAATTTGGCGCTCTGCAATTTCATTGGATGTTGGCCAGGTGGGACACTACCATCCCACACCTCCTTGTTACGTCTGTCGTTGAATGAGTGAGACCAGCAGGGTGGAAAGTGTTCATGTTAATTTAATAATGAAAGACCGACAAAACAACAAGATATAAACAAACGTAAAGTTCTGCAGGGCTAGACAGCTACTGTGCAAAAACAACATCCCACAAACGCAGGTGGAAAACAGGCTGCCTAAGTATGATTCCCAATCAGAGACAACGATAGATAGCTGCCTCTGATTGGGAACCATACCGGGCCAACAAAGAAATAGAAAACTAGAATGCCCACCCAAATTACACCCTGACCTAACCAAATAGAGAAATAAAAAGGCTCTCTAAGGTCAGGGCAGTGAAAACAGTCTATGACTGGGGTGGCTGGAGTCTTTTTAGGGCCTTCCTCTGACACCTCCTAGTATAGAGGTCCTGGATGGCAGGATGCTTGGTCCCTGTGATGTACTGGGCCGTTCGCACTACCCTTTATAGTGCCTTGTGGTCGGAGGCCGAGCAGTTGCCATACCAGGCAGTGATGCAACCAGTCTACAGGTTCTACAGCTGCACCATGCTCTCGATGGTGCAGCTGTAAAACCTTTTGAGGATCTGAGGACCCATGCCAAATCTTTTCAGTCTCCTGAGGGGGGATAGGTTTTGTCGTACCCTCTTCACAACTGTCTTGGTGTGTTTGGACCATAATAGTTTGTTGGTGATGTGGACACCAAGGAACTTGAAGCTCTTAACCTGCTCCACTGCAGCCCCGTCGATTAGAATGTGGGTGTAATTGGTTCGCTTTTTCCTGTAGTCTACAATCATCTCCTTTGTCTTGCTCACGTTGAGGGAGAGGTTGTTGTCCTGGCGCCAAATGGTCATGTCTCTGACCTCCTCCCTATAGGCTGTCTTGTTATTGTCGGTGATCAGGCCTACCACCGTTATGTAATCGGCAAATTTAATTATGGTGTTAGAGTCGTGCCTGGCCGTGTAGTCATGAGTGAACAGGGAGTACAGGTGGGGGTTGAGCAAGCACCCCTGAGAGGCCCCTGTGTTGAGGATCATCGTGGTGGATGTGTTGTTACATACCCTTACCACCTGGGGACGGCCAGGAAGTCTTGGATCCAGTTGCAGAGGGAGGTGTTTAGTCCCAGGGTCCTTAGCTTAGTGATGAGCTTTGTGGGCATTATGGAGTTGAACGTTGAGCTGTAACAGCCACTAAGGTGGTCTACTTAAAACATGTTGGTATTACAGACGGGGTCAGGGAGAGGTTGAAAATGTCAGTGAAGACACTTGCCAGCTGGTCAGCAAATGCTCTGAGTACACATCCTGGTAATCCATCTGGCCCTGCGACCTTGTGAATGTTGACCTGTCTAAAGGTCTGACTCAACGGCTGCAGAGAGCGTGATCACACAATCTTCCGGTACAGATGGTGCTCTCATGCATATTTCAGTGTTGTTTGCCTCGAAGCAGGCATAGAATAAGTTTATCTTGTTTGGTAGGCTCGTGTGACTGGGCAGCTCTCTGCTGTGCTTCCCCTTGTAGTCTGTAATAGTTTACAGGCCCTGCCACATCTGACGAGTGTCAGAGCCGGTGTAGTATGATTCAATCTTAGTCCTGTATTGGCGCTTTGCCTGTTTGATGGTTCGTCTGAGGGTGTAGCGGGATTTCTTATAAGCTTAATGTCTTATGAAGTCAATGACTGATGTGGTGTACTCCTCAATGCTATTGGAGGAATCCCGGGAACATATTCCAGTCTGTGATAGCAAAACAGTCCTGTAGTTTAGCATCTGCTTCATCTGACCACTTTTTTAATAATCTAGTCACTGGTGCTTCCTGCATTATTTTTAGATTGTAAGCAGGAATCAGGAGGATATAATTATGCTCAGATTTGCCAACTGGAAGGCGAGGGAGAGCTTTGTACGCTTCTCTGTATGTGGAGTACAGGTGGTCCAGAGTTATTTTCCCTCTGGTGGCACATTTTTCATGCTGATAAAAATATGTTGAGTGTGGTGATCTCATGAAGGACAGGAAACACACATAACTGTATCTCTTAAAGTGTACATTTTCAGCTGTCAGGTTGACATCTAGATGTTGGATAAAATGAATGAGTAAATATGAAACTTTTTGTGAGAAGATGTAATGTGATGTTGGCCTTCTAAATGAGATACTTGTTAAATGGAGTCGGGAGTTTAGAAGATGAAGAATGAATGAGGTATTTGCTATAGAAGCAACGCTTCTAAAATGTCTTTACACTAGATTTGAGATATTATACATTTTCAAAAATCTGAAATGATGTTTGCACTGCAAAGAAATACAATAGGCTGAAACAGCGAATACTTCTAGCGAACTGCGTTCAGATTCCCTTTGTGGTAATCTACTGAACAGTGTTCAGGTTCCCCTAGTGGTAGCCTACTGAACAGTGTTCAGGTTCCCCTAGTGGTAGCCTACTGAACAGTGTTCAGGTTCCCCTAGTGGTAGCCTACTGAACAGTGGTCAGGTTCCCGTAGTGGTAGTCTACTGAACAGTGTTCAGGTTCCCCTAGTGGTAGCCTACTGAACAGTGTTCAGGTTCCCTAGTGGTAGCCTACTGAACAGTGTTCAGGTTCCCCTAGTGGTAGCCTACTGAACAGTGTCAGGTTCCCTAGTGGTAGCCTACTGAACAGTGGTCGGGTTCCCTAGTGGTAGCCTGCTGAACAGTGGTTGGGTTCCCTAGTGGTAGTCTACTGAACAGTGTTCAGGTTCCCCTAGTGGTAGCCTACTGAACAGTGTTCAGGTTCCCATAGTGGTAGCCTACTGAACAGTGTTCAGGTTCCCCTAGTGGTAGCCTACTGAACAGTGTTCAGGTTCCCCTAGTGGTAGCCTACTGAACAGTGTTCAGGTTCCCCTAGTGGTAGCCTACTGAACAGTGGTCAGGTTCCCTAGTGGTAGTCTACTGAACAGTGTTCAGGTTCCCTAGTGGTAGTCTACTGAGTGGTCACTAGTGGTAGCCTACTGAACAGTGGTTAGGTTCCCTAGTGGTAGCCTACTGAACAGTGGTCAGGTTCCCTAGTGGTAGTCTACTGAACAGTGTTCAGGTTCCCTAGTGGTAGCCTACTGAACAGTGGTCAGGTTCCCTAGTGGTAGCCTACTGAACAGTGGTCAGGTTCCCTAGTGGTAGTCTACTGAACTCAGGTTCCCTAGTGGTAGCCTCCTGAACAGTGTTCAGGTTCCCCCAAGTGGTAGCCTACTGAACAGTGTTTAGGTTCCCCTAGTGGTAGCCTACTGAACAGTGTTCAGGTTCCCCTAGTGGTAGCCTACTGAACAGTGTTCAGGTTCCCCTAGTGGTAGCCTACTGAACAGTGGTCAGGTTCCCGTAGTGGTAGTCTACTGAACAGTGTTCAGGTTCCCCTAGTGGTAGCCTACTGAACAGTGTTCAGGTTCCGCTAGTGGTAGCCTACTGAACAGTGTTCAGGTTCCCCTAGTGGTAGCCTACTGAACAGTGCTCAGGTTCCCCTAGTGGTAGCCTACTGAACAGTGGTCGGGTTCCCCTAGTGGTAGCCTGCTGAACAGTGGTTGGGTTCCCCTAGTGGTAGTCTACTGAACAGTGTTCAGGTTCCCCTAGTGGTAGCCTACTGAACAGTGTTCAGGTTCCCATAGTGGTAGCCTACTGAACAGTGTTCAGGTTCCCCTAGTGGTAGCCTACTGAACAGTGTTCAGGTTCCCCCAGTGGTAGCCTACTGAACAGTGTTCAGGTTCCCCTAGTGGTAGCCTACTGAACAGTGGTCAGGTTCCCATAGTGGTAGCCTCCTGAACACTGTTCAGGTTCCCCTAGTGGTAGCCTACTGAACAGTGTTCAGGTTCCCCTAGTGGTAGTCTACTGAACAGTGTTCAGGTTCCCCTAGTGGTAGCCTACTGAACAGTGGTCAGGTTCCCCTAGTGGTAGCCTACTGAACAGGGTTCAGGTTCCCCTAGTGGTAGTCTACTGAACAGTGTTCAGGTTCACTTTGAGGTAGCCTACAGGACAATGTTCAGGTTCCCCTAGTGGCAGCCTACTGAACAGTGTTCAGGTTCCCCTAGTGGTAGCCTACTGAACAGTGTTCAGGTTCCCATAGTGGTAGCCAACTGAACAGTGTTCAGGTTCCCCTAGTGGTAGCCTACTGAACAGTGTTCAGGTTCCCCTAGTGGTAGCCTACTGAACAGTTTTCAGGTTTCCCTAGTGGTAGTCTACTGAACAGTGGTCAGGTTCCCCTAGTGGTAGTCTATTGAACAGTGGTCAGGTTCCCTTTGAGGTAGCCTACTGAACAGTGGTCAGGTTCCCCTAGTGGTAGCCTACTGAACAGTGGTCAGGTTCCCCTAGTGGTAGCCTCCTGAACAGTGTTCAGGTTCCCCTAGTGGTAGCCTACTGAACAGTGTTCAGGTTCCCCTAGTGGTAGCCTACTGAACAGTGTTCAGGTTCCCCTAGTGGTAGCCTGCTGAACAGTGTTCAGGTTCCCTAGTAGCCTACTGACCAGTGTTCAGGTTCCGCTAGTGGTAGCCTACTGAACAGTGTTCAGGTTCCCCTAGTGGTAGCCTACTGAACAGTGTTCCCTAGTGGTAGCCTACTGAACAGTGGTCAGGTTCCCCTAGTGGTAGCCTACTGAACAGTGTTCAGGTTCACTTTGAGGTAGCCTACAGGACAATGTTCAGGTTCCCTAGTGGCAGCCTACTGAAGAGTGTTCAGGTTCCCCTAGTGGTAGCCTACTGAACAGTTTTCAGGTTCCCTAGTGGTAGTCTACTGAACAGTGGTCAGGTTCCCCTAGTGGTAGTCTATTGAACAGTGGTCAGGTTCCCTTTGAGGTAGCCTACTGAACAGTGGTCAGGTTCCCCTAGTGGTAGCCTACTGAACAGTGGTCAGGTTCCCCTAGTGGTAGCCTCCTGAACAGTGTTCAGGTTCCCCTAGTGGTAGCCTACTGAACAGTGTTCAGGTTCCCTAGTGGTAGCCTACTGAACAGTGTTCAGGTTCCCTAGTGGTAGCCTACTGAACAGTGTTCAGGTTCCCTAGTGGTAGCCTACTGAACAGTGTTCAGGTTCCCTAGTGGTAGTCTACTGAACAGTGTTCAGGTTCCCTAGTGGTAGCCTACTGAACAGTGTTCAGGTTCCTAGTGGTAGCCTACTGAACAGTGTTCAGGTTCCCTAGTGGTAGCCTACTGAACAGTGGTCAGGTTCCCTAGTGGTAGCCTACTGAACAGTGTTCAGGTTCCCCATAGTGGTAGCCTACTGAACAGTGTTCAGGTTCCCCTAGTGGTAGCCTACTGAACAGTGTTCAGGTTCCCCTAGTGGTAGCCTACTGAACAGTGGTCAGGTTCCCCTAGTGGTAGCCTACTGAACAGTGTTCAGGTTCCCCTAGTGGTAGCCTACTGAACAGTGTTCAGGTTCCCCTAGTGGTAGCCTACTGAACAGTGTTCAGGTTCCCTAGTGGTAGCCTACTGAACAGTGTTCAGGTTCCCCTAGTGGTAGCCTACTGAACAGTGTTCAGGTTCCCCTAGTGGTAGCCTACTGAACAGTGTTCAGGTTCCCCTAGTGGTAGTCTATTGAACAGTGTTCAGGTTCCCTTTGAGGTAGCCTACTGAACAGTGGTCAGGTTCCCCTGGTGGTAGCCTACTGAACAGGGTTCAGGTTCCCCTAGTGGTAGTCTACTGAACAGTGTTCAGGTTCCCTTTGAGGTAGCCTACGGGACAGTGTTCAGGTTCCCCTAGTGGCAGCCTACTGAACAGTGTTCAGGTTCCCCTAGTGGTAGCCTACTGAACAGTGTTCAGGTTCCCCTAGTGGTAGTCTACTGAACAGTGGTCAGGTTCCCCTAGTGATAGTCTATTGAACAGTGGTCAGGTTCCCCTAGTGGTAGCCTACTGAACAGTGGTCAGGTTCCCCTAGTGGTAGCCTCCTGAACAGTGTTAAGATTCCCTTTGTGGTAGCCTACTGAACATTGGTCAGGTTCCCTTTGAGGTAGCCTACTGAACAGTGGTCAGGTTCCCCTAGTGGTAGCCTCCTGAACAGTGTTCAGATTCCGTTTGTGGTAGCCTACTGAACAGTGTTCAGATTCCCTTTGCCTACTGAACAGTGGTCAGGTTCCCCTAGTGGTACTCTGCTGAACAGTGTTCAGATTCCCTTTGTGGTAGCCTACTGAACAGTGGTCAGGTTCCCCTAGTGGTAGTCTACTGAACAGTGTTCAGATTCCCTTTGAGGTAGCCTACTGAACTTTGTTCAGGTTCCCTTTGCGGTAATCTACTGAACAGTGTTCAGGTTCCCTTTGCGGTAATCTACTGAACAGTGTTCAGGTTCCCTTTGAGGTAGCCTACGGGACAGTGTTCAGGTTCCCCTAGTGGTAGTCTACTGAACAGTGTTCAGATTCCCTTTGAGGTAGTCTACTGAACTTTGTTCAGGTTCCCTTTGCGGTAATCTACTGAACAGTGTTCAGGTTCCCTTTGCGGTAATCTACTGAACAGTGTTCAGGTTCCCTTTGCGGTAATCTACTGAACAGTGTTCAGGTTCCCTTTGCGGTAATCTACTGAAAAGTGGTCAGGTTCCCTTTGCCGTAGTGATTGGCCCTGTTTGAGAGCTGGCCGTAGTGATTGGCCCTGTTTGAAAGCTGGCCGTAGTGATTGGCCCTGTTTGAGAGCTGGCCGTAGTGATTAGCCCTGTTTAGAGCTGGCCGTAGTGATTGGGCCTGTTTGAGAGCTGGCCGAGATTGGCCCTGTTTGAGAGCTGGCCGTAGTGATTGGCCCTGTTTGAGAGCTGGCCGTAGTGATTGGCCCTGTTTGAGAGCTGGCCGTAGTGATTGGCCCTGTTTGAGAGCTGGCCGTAGTGATTGGCCCTGTTTGAGCTGAGCGTAGTGATTGGCCCTGTTTGAGAGCTGGCCGTAGTGATTGGCCCTGTTTGAGACACGTTATAGATAATTATCTCCATTCTACACTGTACATGTAATGGAATAAACTTTCAGACAATCTGTGCTAATTTCAGAAAACATATATTTATTTGATTTGTACTCCTGAGTATGAATCTTCTGTCTTTGTAAACACCTTATCAGAGGACTGATCTGAACCAGGTGTGATCCATAATGTCTAAGCACATGAAGCTCATGAAAAAAAAGTCTGATTCTTCAATGAGAGGAGCCGTGAATTCAAATTTTACTGTCAACCTTAGAGATGCAACTGCAGAAACAAATGTTGTCCTTCTGCAAACCAGGCGCTGTCACTACCATGACGGCAGAAACAAGTAGAGGTGTCAAGCCTCTACCTGGAAAGACAAAACCAGCTTCCTGACAAGGAGCTGTCCCGCACCGACAGAGGAAGCCAAGGCAAGCTGGGGCTGAAGACCTTCTATGCAGATGTCAGAGACTTATTTTCTACTGCAGTAGACGACATGTTGCTGAAATGTCCATTTGGAGACATACTTCTTCAGCATGCAGTGGTCGCTTACATTGCCAACAGGCAGACTGACAGGTTCTCATCCCTCAACTTTTTCATGGCTCTCTTTCCCTGCGTTGTTCCTGAGGGAGCCTCTGTTAAACTGGTGGAAGATGAGTTTAGACTCTTATCAGGAAACAACCTTTGAGCAGAGTCTGGTCAACATGTGGACCGAACAGGCCTGGAGAGAAATCTGCACAATGAGAAGGGTCTGGTCTACTCCCACCTTTCGGCTGTGATGCTGGTGAAATGGTCATATTCCACAGCAATGCAGACTGAGAACGAATACTCAGTCTTGTTGCCAAGAACAAAACCCAGTGCAGAGCCTTCCTCAGTACAGACATGCTGAGTGCCCTCGTAACCAAGAAGGATTCAATGATTGCCAGAGGAACTGTTTGCCACAGAGAAGTCGACCCTGATGCCCTGCTGCGTAAGGATAAATCTGCTAGCTACCAGGCAAATCTGTCTGGGAAATGATTTCCTGAACAGTTAAAGGTCTCAGGAAGATTCGTTCTCACCCACTGTTCCCAATCATAGCAGTTTGGTTTTCATTTTGGAGAACATGTTTATTTGATACTGATGTTTCTTGGAGTGGAAATGATTGTGAGAAGACCGAATGGTTGTCTTTGTCTCCTCTGTCTTTGTCTCCTCTGTCTTTGTCTCCTCTGTCTTTAGGTACCCTGTCTTTGTCTCCTCTGTCTTTGTCTCCTCTGTGTTTAGGTCCTCTGTCTATAGGTCCTCTGTCTTTGTCTCTTCTGTCATTAGGTACCCTATCTTTAAGTCCTCTGTCTTTAGGTCCTCTGTCTATAGGGTCATCTGTCTATAGGTCCTCTGTCTATAGGTCCCCTGTCTATAGGTCCCCTGTCTATAGGATCTCTGTCTATAGGTCCTGTGTCTATAGGTACCCTGTCTATAGGTCCTCTGTCTTTAGGTCCTCTGTCTATAGGTCCTCTGTCTTTAGGTCCTCTGTCTATAGGTCCTCTGTCTATAGGTCCTCTGTCTATAGGTCCCCTGTGTTTAGGTCCTCTGTCTATAGGTCCTCTGTCTATAGGTCCTCTGTCTATAGGTCCTCTGTCTTTGTCTCCTCTGTCATTAGGTACCCTATCTTTAAGTCCTCTGTCTTTAGGTCCTCTGTCTATAGGGTCATCTGTCTATAGGTCCTCTGTCTATAGGTCCTCTGTCTATAGGTCCCCTGTCTATAGGTCCCCTGTCTATAGGTCCCCTGTCTATGGGATCTCTGTCTATAGGTCCTGTGTCTATAGGTCCCATGTCTATAGGTCCTCTGTCTATAGGTCCTCTGTCTATAGGTCCTCTGTCTATAGGTCATCTGTCTTTAGGTCTCTGTCTTTGTCATTAGGTCATCTGTCTTAGGTCCTCTGTCTTTAGGTCCTCTGTCTATAGGGTCATCTGTCTATAGGTCCT
Organism: Oncorhynchus tshawytscha; assembly: GCF_018296145.1. Lineage (NCBI taxonomy): Eukaryota > Metazoa > Chordata > Actinopteri > Salmoniformes > Salmonidae > Oncorhynchus > Oncorhynchus tshawytscha. Next base: position 2,335,398 of record NC_056441.1, on the reverse strand, counting down.
CTGTCTATAGGGTCATCTGTCTATAAGTCCTCTGTCTATAGGTCCTCTGTCTTTAGGTCATCTGTCTATAGGTCCTCTGTCTATAGGTCCTCTGTCTATAGGTCCTCTGTCTATAGGGTCATCTGTCTATAGGTCCTCTGTCTTTAGGTCCTCTGTCTATAGGTCCTCTGTCTTTAGGTTCTCTGTCTTTAGGTCATCTGTCTATAGGTCCTCTGTCTATAGGTCCTCTGTCTATAGGTCCTCTGTCTATAGGGTCATCTGTCTATAGGCCCTCTGTCTTTAGGTCCTCTGTCTTTAGGTCCTCTGTCTATAGGTCCTCTGTCTATAGGTCCTCTGTCTATAGGGTCTCTGTCTATAAGTCTCTGTCTTTAGGTCCTCTGTCTTTAGGTCCTCTGTCTATAGGGTCTCTGTCTACTGGGTCCCTGTCTATAGGGTCCTCTGTCTATAGGTCCTCTGTCTATAGGTCCTCTCTTTACAGGGCCCTCTGTCCTTAGGTCCTCTGTCTATAGGTCCTCTGTTTATAGGTCCTCCGTCAATAGGGTCCTCTTTCTATAGGTCCTCTGTCTTTAGGTCCTCTGTTTTTAGGTCCTCTGTCTATATGTCCTCTGTCTATAGGCCCTCTGTCTTTGTCTCCTCTGTCTTTAGGTCCTCTGTCTATAGGGTCCTCTGTCTTTGGGTCCTCTGTCTATAGGTCCTCTGTCTATAGGGTTAACTGTCTATAGGGTCAACTGTCTATAGGTCCTCTCTCTACAGGGTCCTCTGTCCTTAGGTCCTCTGTCTATAGGTCCTCTGTTTATAGGTCCTCCGTCAATAGGGTCCTCTTTCTATAGGTCCTCTGTCTATAGGTCCTTTGTCTACAGGGTCCCCTGTCTATAGGTCCTCTGTCTATAGGTCCTCTGTCCTTAGGTCCTCTGCCTTTAGGTCCTCTGTCTATAGGCCCTCGGTCTTTGTCTCCTCTGTCATTAGGTCCTCTGTCTATAGGGTCAACTGTCTATAGGGTCAACTGTCTATAGGTCCTCTGTCTACAGGGTTCTCTGTCCTTAGGCCCTCTGTTTATAGGTCCTCTGTTTATAGGTCCTCTGTTCATGGGTCCTCTGTCTATAGGCCCTCTGTCTATAGGTCCTCTGTCTATAGGGTCAACTGTCTATAGGGTCAACTGTCTATAGGGTCAACTTTCTATAGGGTCAACTGTCTACAGGTCCTTTATCTACAGGATCCTCTGTCCTTAGGCCCTCTGTCTATATGTCCTCTATCTATAGGTCCTCTATCTATAGGTCCCCTGTTTTAAGGTTCTCTGTCTATAGGGTCCTCTGTCTATAGGGTTCTCTGTCTTTGTCTCCTCTGTCCTTAGGTCCTCTGTCTATAGGTCCTCTGTCTATAGGTCCTCTATCTATAGGTCCTCTATCTATAGGTCCCCTGTTTTAAGGTCCTCTGTCTATAGGGTCCTCTGTCTATAGGGTTCTCTGTCTTTGTCTCCTCTGTCCTTAGGTCCTCTGTCTATAGGTCCTCTGTCTATATGTCCTCTGTCTATAGGTCCTCTGTCTATAGGTCCTCTGTATATAGGGTCCTCTGTCTATAGGGTCCTCTGTCTATAGGCCCTCTGTTTTTAGGTCCTCTGTCTATAGGTCTTCTGTCTATAGGTCCTCTGCCTTTGGGTCCTCTGTCTTTAGGTCCTCTGTCTTTAGGTCCTCTGTCTATAGGTCCTCTGTCTATCGGTCCTCTGTCTTTGTCTCCTCTGTCTTTAGGTCCTCTGTCTATAGGGTCCTCTGTCTTTAGGTCCTCTGTCTATATGTCCTCTGTCTATAGGTCCTCTGTCTATAGGGTCATCTGTCTATAGGGTCATCTGTCTATAGGGTCAACTGTTTATAGGTCCTCTGTCTACAGGGTCCTCTGTCCTTAGGTCCTCTGTCTATAGGTCCTCTGTTTATAGGTCCTCTGTTTATAGGTCCTCTGTCCTTAGGTCCTCTGTCTACAGGGTCCCCTGTCTATAGGTCCTCTGTCTATATGTCCTCTTTCCTTAGGTCCTCTGTCTTTAGGTCCTCTGTCTATAGGTCCTCTGTCTATAGGTCCTCTGTCTATAGGCCATCTGCCTTTGTCTCCTCTGTTATTAGGTCCTCTGTCTATAGGGTCCTATGTCTTTAGGTCCTCTGTCTATAGGTCCTCTGTCTATAGGGTCAACTGTATATAGGGGCAACTGTCTATAGGTCCTCTGTCTACAGGGTCCTCTGTCCTTAGGTCCTCTGTCTATACGTCCTCTGTTTATAGGTCCTCTGTCTATAGGTCCTCTGTCTATAGGTCCTCTGTCCTTAGGACCTCTGTCCTTAGGTCCCCTGTCCTTAGGTCCTCTGTCCTTAGGTCCTCTATCTATAGATCCTAAGTCTATAGGTCCTCTGTTTTAAGGTCCTCTGTCTTTGGGTCCTCTGTCTATAGGGTCCTCTGTCTTTAGGTCCTCTGTCTATAGGTCCTCTGTCTATAGGTCCTCTGTCTATAGGGTCATCTGTCTATAGGGTCATCTGTCTGTAGGGTCCTCTGTGTATAAGTCCTCTGTCTATAGGGCCTCCGTCTATGGGTCCTCTGTTTTAAGGTCCTCTGTCTATGGGGTCGTCTGTCTATGGGGTCATCTGTCTATAGGTCCTCTGTCTATAGGTCCTCTGTCTTCGTCTCCTCTGTCCGTAGGTCCTCTGTGTATAGGTCCTCTGTTATTAGGTCCTCTGTCTATAGGGTTCTCTGTCTATAGGTCCTCTGTCTATAGGTCCTCTGTTTTAAGGTCCTCTGTCTATAGGGTCCTCTGTCTATAGGTCATTTGTCTATAGGTCCCCTGTCTATAGGTCCCCTGTCTATAGGTCATTTGTCTATAGGTCCCCTGTCTATAGGTCCCCTGTCTATAGGTCCCCTGTCTATAGGTCCCCTGTCTTTAGGTCCTCTGTCTATAGGTCCTCTGTCTATAGGGTCATCTGTCTATAGGGTTCTCTGTCCTTAGGCCCTCTGTTTATAGGTCCTCTGTTTATAGGCCCTCTGTCTATATGTCCTCTATCTATAGGTCCTCTATCTATAGGTCCCCTGTTTTAAGGTCCTCTGTCTATAGGGTCCTCTGTCTATAGGGTTCTCTGTCTTTGTCTCCTCTGTCCTTAGGTCCTCTGTCTATAGGTCCTCTGTCTATAGGTCCTCTATCTATAGGTCCTCTATCTATAGGTCCCCTGTTTTAAGGTCCTCTGTCTATAGGGTCCTCTGTCTATAGGGTTCTCTGTCTTTGTCTCCTCTGTCCTTAGGTCCTCTGTCTATAGGTCCTCTGTCTATATGTCCTCTGTCTATAGGTCCTCTGTCTATAGGGTCCTCTGTATATAGGGACCTCTGTCTATAGGGTCCTCTGTCTATAGGCCCTCTGTTTTTAGGTCCTCTGTCTATAGGTCTTCTGTCTATAGGTCCTCTGCCTTTGGGTCCTCTGTCTTTAGGTCCTCTGTCTTTAGGTCCTCTGTCTATAGGTCCTCTGTCTATCGGTCCTCTGTCTTTGTCTCCTCTGTCTTTAGGTCCTCTGTCTATAGGGTCCTCTGTCTTTAGGTCCTTTGTCTATATGTCCTCTGTCTATAGGTCCTCTGTCTATAGGGTCATCTGTCTATAGGGTCATCTGTCTATAGGGTCAACTGTTTATAGGTCCTCTGTCTACAGGGTCCTCTGTCCTTAGGTCCTCTGTTTATAGGTCCTCTGTCCTTAGGTCCTCTGTCTACAGGGTCCCCTGTCTATAGGTCCTCTGTCTATATGTCCTCTTTCCTTAGGTCCTCTGTTTTTAGGTCCTCTGTCTATAGGTCCTCTGTCTATAGGTCCTCTGTCTATAGGCCATCTGCCTTTGTCTCCTCTGTTATTAGGTCCTCTGTCTATAGGGTCCTATGTCTTTAGGTCCTCTGTCTATAGGTCCTCTGTCTATAGGGTCAACTGTATATAGGGGCAACTGTCTATAGGTCCTCTGTCTACAGGGTCCTCTGTCCTTAGGTCCTCTGTCTATACGTCCTCTGTCTATAGGTCCTCTGTCTATAGGTCCTCTGTCCTTAGGACCTCTGTCCTTAGGACCTCTGTCCTTAGGTCCCCTGTCCTTAGGTCCTCTGTCCTTAGGTCCTCTATCTATAGATCCTAAGTCTATAGGTCCTCTGTTTTAAGGTCCTCTGTCTTTGGGTCCTCTGTCTATAGGGTCCTCTGTCTTTAGGTCCTCTGTCTATAGGTCCTCTGTCTATAGGTCCTCTGTCTATAGGGTCATCTGTCTATAGGGTCATCTGTCTGTAGGGTCCTCTGTGTATAGTCCTCTGTCTATAGGGCCTCCGTCTATGGGTCCTCTGTTTTAAGGTCCTCTGTCTATGGGGTCGTCTGTCTATGGGGTCATCTGTCTATAGGTCCTCTGTCTATAGGTCCTCTGTCTTGTCTCCTCTGTCCGTAGGTCCTCTGTGTATAGGTCCTCTGTTATTAGGTCCTCTGTCTATAGGGTTCTCTGTCTATAGGTCCTCTGTCTATAGGTCCTCTGTTTTAAGGTCCTCTGTCTATAGGGTCCTCTGTCTATAGGTCATTTGTCTATAGGTCCCCTGTCTATAGGTCCCCTGTCTATAGGTCATTTGTCTATAGGTCCCCTGTCTATAGGTCCCCTGTCTATAGGTCCCCTGTCTTTAGGTCCTCTGTCTATATGTCCTCTGTCTATAGGTCCTCTGTCTATAGGGTCATCTGTCTATAGGGTCATCTGTCTATAGGGTCAACTGTTTATAGGTCCTCTGTCTACAGGGTCCTCTGTCCTTAGGTCCTCTGTCTATAGGTCCTCTGTTTATAGGTCCTCTGTCCTTAGGTCCTCTGTCCTTAGGTCCTCTGTCTACAGGGTCCCCTGTCTTTAGGTCCTCTGTCTATAGGTCCTCTGTCTATAGGTCCTCTGTCTATAGGCCATCTGCCTTTGTCTCCTCTGTTATTAGGTCCTCTGTCTATAGGGTCCTATGTCTTTAGGTCCTCTGTCTATAGGTCCTCTGTCTATAGGGTCAACTGTCTATAGGGGCAACTGTCTATAGGTCCTCTGTCTACAGGGTCCTCTGTCCTTAGGTCCTCTGTCTATACGTCCTCTGTTTATAGGTCCTCTGTCTATAGGTCCTCTGTCCTTTGGTCCTCTGTCCTTAGGTCCTCTGTCCTTAGGTCCCCTGTCCTTAGGTCCTCTGTCCTTAGGTCCTCTATCTATAGGTCCTAAGTCTATAGGTCCTCTGTTTTAAGGTCCTCTGTCTTTGGGTCCTCTGTCTATAGGGTCCTCTGTCTTTAGGTCCTCTGTCTACAGGTCCTCTGTCTATAGGTCCTCTGTCTATAGGGTCATCTGTCTATAGGGTCATCTGTCTGTAGGGTCCTCTGTGTATAAGTCCTCTGTCTATAGGTCCTCCGTCTATGGGGCCTCTGTTTTAAGGTCCTCTGTCTATGGGGTCGTCTGTCTATGGGGTCATCTGTCTATAGGTCCTCTGTCTATAGGTCCTCTGTCTTCGTCTCCTCTGTCCTTAGGTCCTCTGTCTATAGGTCCTCTGTTATTAGGTCCTCTGTCTATAGGGTCCTCTGTCTATAGGTCCTCTGTCTATAGGTCCTCTGTTTTAAGGTCCTCTGTCTATAGGGTTCTCTGTCTTTAGGTTTTCTGTCTTAAGGTCCTCTGTCTATAGGTCCTCTGTCTATAGGTCCTCTGTCTATAGGTTCCCTGTCTATAGGTCATTTGTCTATAGGTCCCCTGTCTATAGGTCCCCTGTCTATAGGTCCTCTGTCTATATGTCCTCTGTTTATAGGTCCTCTGTCTATAGGTCCTCTGTTTTAAGGTCCTCTGTCTATAGGGTTCTCTTTCTTTAGGTCCTCTGTCTATAGGTTCTCTGTCTATAGTTCCCCTGTCTATAGGTCCTCTGTCTATATGTCCCCTGTCTATAGTTCCTCTGTCTATAGGTCCCCTGTCTATAGGTCCCCTGTCTATAGGTCCTCTGTCTATAGGTCCCCTGTCTATAGGTCCCCTGTCTTTCTCTCCTCATTCTCTTTCAACAGTGAGAAGATTGTCTTTAACAATTATTGATCAAAGACATTGTAAAGAACTGTGCAAAGCTTTGTGTGTGTCTGAGAGTGGATGAGGGTAGAGGAACAGATAATGGGATGGAAAGAGAGAAATATGAACAGAACTCCGAAGATAGAGGTAGCAATGGAAAGAAACAATGGAAGACTTCTTAAATCTATATCTATTTAAATCTACATGCCAAAAAGAAAGGTCTAGAATTGTTGAACTCAATGTCATCACAAAATACAGAAACCACAGATTTACACAGATAGAATCTCCCTGAGAATACTGAAACCCACAGATAGAATCTCCCTGAGAATACTGAAACCCACAGATAGAATCTCGCTGAGAATACTGAAACCCCTCAGTGTTCCTTCTGCGCTTCATGAATGTCTGCTTGGACTCTCACATCCAAATGTCAAACCTGATATTGTCCTTTAATTACCTCTTCCCTGTGATTTCCCAGCTGTTCTTCCCAGATGGCATTCCCATTCCCTACATAGTTGACTACTTTTGACCAGGATCCATAAACTGCCGTTTGAAATAAACACATATTCTCATGAATAGCGTAGGCTTTGTTTGCTGAGCATAATGGAAATAGGGCAGTTAGATTTTTGGAGAGATGAATCAAACACTTCACTTGTTCATATGAGAAGAAAATATATATATTCATAAGAATGGAACAGGGAAACTGTGTACCTGTCTGTCCCTACAGCTGTAGGTGTCTGTCTACACCTGTCTGTCCCTACAGCTGTAGGTGTCTGTCTGCACCTGTCTGTCTGCACTGTCTGTCCCTACAGCTGTAGGTGTCTGTCTGCACCTGTCTGTCCCTACAGCTGTGGTGTCTGTCTGCACCTGTCTGTCTACAGCAGGTGTCTGTCTGCACCTGTCTGTCTGCACCTGTCTGTCCCTACAGCTGTAGGTGACTGTCTGTGTCTGTCTGCACCTGTCTGTCCCTACAGCTGTAGGTGTCTGTCTGCACCTGTCTGTCCCTGCAGCTGTACAGCAGTGGTGTCTGTCTGCACCTGTCTTTCCCCAGCAGTGAGTGTCTGTCTGCAGCTGTGTAGGTGTCTGTCTGCACCTGTCTGTCCCTACAGCTGTAGGTGTCTGTCTGCACCCGTCTGTCCCTACAGCTGTAGGTGTCTGTCTGCACATGTCTGTCTGCACCTGTCTGTCCCTACAGCTGTAGGTGTCTGTCTGCACCTGTCTGTCTGCACCGGTTTGTCTGCACCTGTCTGTCTGCACCTGTCTGTCCCTACAGCAGTGAGTGTCTGTCTGCACCTGTCTTTCCCTACAGCAGTGAGTGTCTGTCTGCACCTGTCTGTCCCTACAGCAGTAGGTGTCTGTCTGCACCTGTCTGTCCCTGCAGCTGTAGGTGTCTGTCTGCACCTGTCTGTCCCTACAGCTGTAAGTGTCTGTCTGCACATGTCTGTCTGCACCTGTCTGTCCCTACAGCTGTAGGTGTCTGTCTGCACAGCTGTAGGTGTCTGTCTGCACCTGTCTTGTCTGTCCCTACAGCAGTCTGTTTGTCTGCACCTGTCTGTCCCTACAGCAGTGAGTGTTTGTCTGCACCTGTCTGTCCCTGCAGCTGTAGGTGTCTGTCTGCACCTGTCTGTCCCTGTCTGTCCCTAGAGCTACAGCAGTGTCTGTCTGCACCTGTCTGTCCCTGCAGCTGTAGGTGTCTGTCTGCACTGTCTGTCTGTCTGCACCCTCTGTCCCTAGAGCTGTAGGTGTCTGTCTGCACCTGTCTGTCCTACAGCTGTAGGTGTCTGTCTGTGTCTGTCTGCACCTCTATGTCTGTCTGTCCCTAGAGCTGTAGGTGTCTGTCTGCACCTGTCTGTCCCTGCAGCTGTAAGTGTCTGTCTGCACATGTCTGTCTGCACCTGTCTGTCTGCACCTGCCTGTCCCTAGAGCTGTAGGTGTCTGTCTGCACCGGTCTGTCCCTACAGCTGTAGGTGTCTGTCTGCACCTGTCTGTCCCTGCAGCTGTAAGTGTCTTTCTGAACCTGTCTGTCCCTACAGCTGTAGGTGTCTGTCTGCATCTGTCTGTCTGCACCTGTCTGTCTGCCCCTTTCTGTCCCTACAGCAGTGAGTGTCTGTCTGCACCTGTCTGTCTGAACCTGTCTGTCCCTACAGCAGTGAGTGTCTGTCTGCACCTGTCTGTCCCTACAGCTGTAGGTGTCTGTCTGTACCTGTCTGTCCCTACAGCTGTAGGTGTCTGTCTGCACATGTCTGTCCCTACAGCAGTGAGTGTTTGTCTGCACCTGTCTGTCCTTACAGCAGTGAGTGTCAGTCTGCACCTGTCTGTCCCTACAGCTGTAGGTGTCTGTCTGCACCTGTCTGCACCTGTCTGTCCCTACAGCAGTGAGTGTCTGTCTGCACCTGTCTGTCCCTGCAGCTGTAAGTGTCTGTCTGCACCTGTCTGTCTGCACCTGTCTGTCCCTAGAGCTGTAGGTGTCTGTCTGCACCGGTCTGTCCCTACAGCTGTAGGTGTCTGTCTGCACCTGTCTGTCCCTACAGCTGTAGGTGTCTGTCTGCACCTGTCTGTCTGCACCTGTCTGTCCCTAGAGCTGTAGGTGTCTGTCTGCACCTGTCTGCACCTCTCTGTCCCTAGAGCTGTAGGTGTCTGTCTGCACCTGTCCTCTCTGTCCCTAGAGCTGTAGGTGTCTGTCTGCACCTGTCTGTCCCTAGAGCTGTAGGTGTCTGTCTGCACCTGTCTGTCCCTAGAGCTCTAGGTGTCTGCACCACTCTGTCCCTAGAGCTGTAGGTGTCTGTCTGCACCTGTCTGTCCCTACAGCTGTAGGTGTCTGTCTGCAGCTGTCTGTCTGCTGTCCCTAGAGCTGTAGGTGTCTGTCTGCACCTCTCTGTCCCTAGAGCTGTAGGTGTCTGTCTGCACCTGTCTGTCTGCAACTGTCTGTCTGCACCTGTCTGTCCCTACAGCTGTTAGTGTCTGTCTGCACCTGTCTGTCTGCACCTGTCTGTCTGCACCTGTCTGTCCCTAGAGCTGTAGGTGTCTGTCTGCACCGGTCTGTCCCTACAGCTGTAGGTGTCTGTCTGCACCTGTCTGTCCCTACAGCTGTAGGTGTCTGTCTGCACCGGTCTGTCCCTGCAGCTGTAAGTGTCTCTCTGCACCTGTCTGTCCCTACAGCTGTAGGTGTCTTTCTGCACCTGTCTGTCCCTACAGCTGTAGGTGTCTGTCTGCACCTGTCTGTCCCTACAGCTGTAGGTGTCTGTCTGCACCTGTCTGTCCCTACAGCTGTAGGTGTCTGTCTGCACCTGTCTGTCCCTACAGCTGTAGGTGTCTGTCTGCACCTGTCTGTTCCTACAGCTGTAGGTGTCTGTCTGCACCTGTCTGTCCCTGCAGCTGTAAGTGTCTGTCTGCACCTGTCTGTCTGCACCTGTCTGTCTGCACCTGTCTTTCTGCACCTGTCTGTCTGCACCTGTCTGTCCCTACAGCTGTAGGTGTCTGTCTGCACCTGTCTGTCCCTACAGCTGTAGGTGTCTGTCTGCACCTGTCTGTCTGCACCTGTCTGTCCCTATAGCTGTAGGTGTCTTTCTGCACCTGTCTGTCCCTACAGCTGTAGGTGTCTGTCTGCACCTGTCTGTCCCTACAGCTGTAGGTGTCTGTCTGCACCTGTCTGTCCCTACAGCTGTAGGTGTCTGTCTGCACCTGTCTGTCCCTACAGCTGTAGGTGTCTGTCTGCACCTGTCTGTCCCTACAGCTGTAGGTGTCTGTCTGCACCCGTCTGTCCCTTCAGCTATAAGTGTTTGTATGCTTCTCACTCAAACTGTGTACTAATTGCTAATCCAATCAAATTAGAGTTGTAATTGCTGAGCTCTTGGCGTTTGGCCTCTTTCTAAATGTCCAGGAGAGACACCTGGTCAGGTTTCCTCTGGTACTTAAGAGAGAGGCAGAGCGGTTGACCATGCTGGCTACATCACTAAGCTTGTCTGAGACCTGGCCATGGGTTGAGCTCAGCAGGCCCATACTGGGTTAGGACCACACAGGGTTAGGACTATACAGGGTTAGGACTATACAGGGTTAGGACCATACAGGGTTAGGACCATACAGGGTTAGGACCATACAGGGTTAGGACCATACAGGGTTAGGACCATACAGGGTTAGGACCATACAGGGTTAGGACCAGGGTTACAGGGTTAGGACCATACAGGGTTAGGACCATACAGGGTTAGGACTATACTATACAGGGTTAGGACTAGGGTTAGGACAGGGTTAGGACCATACAGGGTTAGGACCATACAGGGTTAGGACCATACAGGGTTAGGACCATACAGGGTTAGGACCATACAGGGTTAGGACCATACAGGGTTAGGACCATACAGGGTTAGGACCATACAGGGTTAGGACCATACAGGGTTAGGACCATACAGGGTTAGGACCATACAGGGTTAGGACCATACAGAGAGAGACAGAGAGAGAGAGAGAGAGAGAGAAGAGGTAGGTCTAAATTCCTCAGAAGACCAAACAACTAAAAGGTACAGGAAGAAATCCTCTTGAATGTGGTCAGAGTGCCCCCAGGTGGCCAAGGAGGGAATGATAAAACTGTCTCATTAAGTTTCATAAGACGATCATCACTCTGTAGACAAATGATACAGACAATATGAGAGGCACAAGCTCCATCCCAAATGACACCCTATCGAATATATAGGACACTACTACTGACCGTATACCTATAGAGACCCACACTATGAGTCATTACACCCATAAAACACTGCAGTCAAACAGGGAGTATACCTAATACCCCTATAGATAAACCCCTATAGATCAGAGGTTCTGTACCTATTACCGCTATAGATAAACCCCTATAGATCAGAGGTTCTGTACCTATTACCCCTATAGATAAACCCCTATAGATCAGAGGTTATGTACCTATTACCCCCTATAGATAAACCCCTATAGATCAGAGGTTCTGTACCTATTACCCCTATAGATAAACCCCTATAGATCAGAGGTTATGTACCTATTACCCCTATAGATAAACCCCTATAGATCAGAGGTACTGTACCTATAACCCCCTACAGATAAAGCCCTATAGATCAGAGGTCCTGTACATCTTACCTTCTATAGATCAGATATACTATACCTCTTACATTCTATAGATCAGAGATACTATACCTCTTACATTCTATAGATCAGAGATACTATACCTCTTACCTCCTATAGATCAGAGATACTATACCTCTTACATTCTATAGATCAGATATACTATACCTCTTACCTCCTATAGATCAGATATACTATACCTCTTACATTCTATAGATCAGAGATACTATACCTCTCACCATATAGATCAGAGATACTATACCACTTACCTCCTATAGATCAGATATACTATACCTCTTACCTCTCACCATATAGATCAGAGATACTATACCTCTTACCTCCTATAGATAAACTCCTATAGATCACAGATACTATACCTCTCACCTCCTATAGATCAGAGATACTATACTTCTTACCCCCAGTAGATAAACTCCTATAGATCAGAGATACAATACCTCTTACCCTATAGATCAGAGATACTATACCTCTTACCCCCAGTAGATAACCTCCTATAGATCAGAGATACTATACCTCTTACCTCCTATAGATCAGAGATACTATACATCTTACTCCATATGGATGAACTCCTATAGATCAGAGATACTATTCCTCTTACCTTCTATAAAACATGAGATACCCCTTTATATCAGAGATACTATACCTCTCACCCCCTGTATATCAGAGATAGTATACCTCTCACCCCCTGTATATCAGAGATACTATACCTCTCACCACCTGTATATCAGAGATAGTATACCTCTCACCCCTGTATATCAGAGATACTATACCTCTCACCCCCTGTATATCAGAGATACTATACATCTCACCACCTGTATATCAGAGATACTATACCTCTCACCACCTGTATATCAGAGATAGTATACCTCTCACCCCTGTATATCAGAGATACTATACCTCTCACCCCCTGTATATCAGAGATACTATACCTCTCACCCCCTGTATATCAGAGATACTATACCTCTCACTGCCTGTATATCAGAGATACTATACCTCTCACCCCCTGTATATCAGAGATAGTATACCTCTCACCCCCTGTATATCAGAGATAGTATACCTCTCACCCCTGTATATCAGAGATACTATACCTCTCACCCCCTGTATATCAGAGAGAGTATACCTCTCACCCCCTGTATATCAGAGATACTATACCTCTCACCCCTGTATATCAGAGATAGTATACCTCTCACCCCTGTATATCAGAGATACTATACCTCTCACCCCCTGTATATCAGAGATAGTATACCTCTCACCCCTGTATATCAGAGATACTATACCTCTCACCCCTGTATATCAGAGATACTATACCTCTCACCGCCTGTATATCAGAGATAGTATACCTCTCACCCCTGTATATCAGAGATACTATACCTCTCACCCCCTGTATATCAGAGATACTATACCTCTCACCCCCTGTATATCAGAAATACTATACCTCTCACCCCTGTATATCAGAGATACTATACCTCTCACCGCATGTATATCAGAGATAGTATACCTCTCACCCCCTGTATATCAAAGATAGTATACCTCTCACCCCTGTATATCAGAGATACTATACCTCTCACCCCCTGTATATCAGAGATAGTATACCTCTCACCCCCTGTATATCAGAGATACTATACCTCTCACCCCCTGTATATCAGAGATACTATACCTCTCACCCCCTGTATATCAGAGATACTATACCCTCACCCCTGTATATCAGAGATACTATACCTCTCACCGCATGTATATCAGAGATAGTATACCTCTCACCCCCTGTATATCAAAGATAGTATACCTCTCACCCCTGTATATCAGAGATACTATACCTCTCACCATATAGATCAGAGATACTATACCTCTCACCCCTGTATATCAGAGATACTATACCTCTCACCATATATATCAGAGATACTATACCTCTCACCCCCTGTATATCAAAGATAGTATACCTCTCACCCCCTGTATATCAGAGATACTATACCTCTCACCCCCTGTATATCAGAGATACTATACCTCTCACCATATAGATCAGAGATACTATACCTCTCACCCCCTGTATATCAGAGATACTATACCTCTCACCCCCTGTATATCAGAGATACTATACCTCTCACCATATAGATCAGAGATACTATACCTCTCACCCCCTGTATATCAGAGATACTATACCTCTCACCATATAGATCAGAGATACTATACCTCTCACCATATAGATCAGAGATACTATAACTCTCACCCCCTGTATATCAGAGATACTATACCTCTCACCATATAGATCAGAGATACTATACCTCTCACCCCCTGTATATCAGAGATACTATACCTCTCACCATATAGATCAGAGATACTATACCTCTCACCATATAGATCAGAGATACTATACCTCTCACCATATAGATCAGAGATACTATACCTCTCACCTCCTTTAGATCAGAGATACTATACCTCTTATCCCCTATAGATCAGAGATACTATACCACTTACCTCATATAGATCAGAGATACTATACCTCGTACCTCATATAGATCAGAGATACTATACCTCTTACCATATAGATCAGAGATACTATACCTCTCACCACCTGTATATCAGAGATAGTATACCTCTCACCCCCTGTATATCAGAGAGATAGTATACCTCTCACCCCTGTATATCAGAGATACTATACCTCTCACCCCTGTATATCAGAAATACTATACCTCTCACCCATGTATATCAGAGATAGTATACCTCTCACCCCTCTATATCAAGATAGTATACCTCTCACCCCTGTATATCAGAGATACTATACCTCTCACCCCCTGTATATCAGAGATAGTATACCTCTCACCCCTGTATATCAGAGATACTATACCTCTCACCCCTGTATATCAGAGATACTATACCTCTCACCCCTGTATATCAGAGATACTATACCTCTCACCGCCTGTATATCAGAGATACTATACCTCTCTCACCCCTGTATATCAGAGATACTATACCTCTCACCCCCTGTATATCAGAGATACTATACCTCTCACCCCCTGTATATCAGAGATACTATACCTCTCACCATATAGATCAGAGATACTATACCTCTCACCCCCTGTATATCAGAGATACTATACCTCTCACCATATAGATCAGAGATACTATACCTCTCACCCCTGTATATTAGAGATACTATACCTCTCACCATATAGATCAGAGATACTATACCTCTCACCATATTGATCAGAGATACTATACCTCTCACCATATTGATCAGAGATACTATAACTCTCACCATATATACCAGAGATACTATACCTCTCACCCCCTCTATATCAGAGATACTATACCTCTCACCCCCTGTATATCAGAGATACTATACCTCTCACCCCCTGTATATCAAAGATAGTATACCTCTCACCCCTGTATATCAGAGATACTATACCTCTCACCCCTGTATATCATAGATACTATACCTCTCACCCCTGTATATCAGAGATAGTATACCTCTCACCCCTGTATATCAGAGATACTATACCTCTCACCATATAGATCAGAGATACTATACCTCTCACCCCCTCTATATCAGAGATACTATACCTCTCACCACCTGTATATCAGAGATACTATACCTCTCACGCCTGTATATCAGAGATACTATACCTCTCACCCCTGTATATCAGAGATACTATACCTCTCACCCCTGTATATCAGAGATACTATACCTCTCACCACCTGTATATCAGAGATAGTATACCTCTCACCCCTTTATATCAGAGATACTATACCTCTCACCCCTGTATATCAGAGATACTATACCTCTCACCCCTGTATATCAGAGATACTATACCTCTCACCCCCTGTATATCAGAGATACTATACCTCTCACCACCTGTATATCAGAGATAGTATACCTCTCACCCCTTTATATCAGAGATACTATACCTCTCACCCCTGTATATCAGAGATACTATACATCTCACCACCTGTATATCAGAGATGCTATACCTCTCACCCCCCTGTATATCAGAGATACTATACCTCTCACCCCCTGTATATCAGAGATACTATACCTCTCACCCCTGTATATCAGAGATACTATACCTCTCACCCCTTTATATCAGAGATACTATACCTCTCACCATATAGATCAGAGATACTATACCTCTCACCCCCTGTATATCAGAGATACTATACCTCTCACCATATAGATCAGAGATACTATACCTCTCACCCCCTGTATATCAGAGATACTATACCTCTCTCCATATAGATCAGAGATAATATACCTCTCACCATATAGATCAGAGATACTATAACTCTCACCATATATATCAGAGATACTATACCTCTCACCCCCTCTATATCAGAGATACTATACCTCTCACCCCCTGTATATCAGAGATACTATACCTCTCACCCCTGTATATCAAAGATAGTATACCTCTCACCCCTGTATATCAGAGATACTATACCTCTCACCCCTGTATATCATAGATACTATACCTCTCACCCCTGTATATCAGAGATAGTATACCTCTCACCCCCCTGTATATCAGAGATACTATACCTCTCACCATATAGATCAGAGATACTATACCTCTCACCCCCTCTATATCAGAGATACTATACCTCTCACCACCTGTATATCAGAGATACTATACCTCTCACGCCTGTATATCAGAGATACTATACCTCTCACCCCTGTATATCAGAGATACTATACCTCTCACCCCCTGTATATCAGAGATACTATACCTCTCACCACCTGTATATCAGAGATAGTATACCTCTCACCCCTTTATATCAGAGATACTATACCTCTCACCCCTGTATATCAGAGATACTATACCTCTCACCCCTGTATATCAGAGATACTATACCTCTCACCCCCTGTATATCAGAGATACTATACCTCTCACCACCTGTATATCAGAGATAGTATACCTC
Organism: Oncorhynchus tshawytscha; assembly: GCF_018296145.1. Classification (NCBI taxonomy): domain Eukaryota; kingdom Metazoa; phylum Chordata; class Actinopteri; order Salmoniformes; family Salmonidae; genus Oncorhynchus; species Oncorhynchus tshawytscha. Next base: position 2,319,374 of record NC_056441.1, on the reverse strand, counting down.
TCACCCCTTTATATCAGAGATACTATACCTCTCACCCCTGTATATCAGAGATACTATACCTCTCACCCCTGTATATCAGAGATACTATACATCTCACCACCTGTATATCAGAGATGCTATACCTCTCACCCCTGTATATCAGAGATACTATACCTCTCACCCCTGTATATCAGAGATACTATACCTCTCACCCCTGTATATCAGAGATACTATACCTCTCACCCCCTTTATATCAGAGATACTATACCTCTCACCATATAGATCAGAGATACTATACCTCTCACCCCATGTATATCAGAGATACTATACCTCTCACCATATAGATCAGAGATACTATAACTCTCACCATATATATCAGAGATACTATACCTCTCACCTCCTATATATCAGAGATACTATACCTCTCACCTCCCGTAGATCAAAGATACTATACCTCTCACCTCCCGTAGATCAGAGATACTATACCTCTCACTTCCTATAGAACAGAGATACTATACCTCTTACCTCCTATAGATCAGAGATACCATACCTCTCACCATATAGATCAGAGATACTACACCTCTCACCATATAGATCAGAGATACTATACCTCTCACCCCCTGTATATCAGAGATACGATACCTCTCACCATATAGATCAGAGATACTATAACTCACACCCCCTGTTTCTCAGAGATACTATACCTCTCACCATATATATCAGAGATACTATACCTCTCACCCCCTCTATATCAGAGATACTATACCTCTCACCCCCTGTATATCAGAGATAGTATACCTCTCACCCCCTGTATATCAGAGATACTATACCTCTCACCACCTGTATATCAGAGATAGTATACCTCTCACCATATAGATCAGAGATACTATACCTCTCACCATATAGATCAGAGATACTATACCTCTCACCATATAGATCAGAGATACTATACCTCTCACCATATAGATCAGAGATACTATACCTCTCACCATATATATCAGAGATACTATACCTCTCACCCCCTCTATATCAGAGATACTATACCTCTCACCCCTGTATATCAGAGATACTATACCTCTCACCCCCTGTATATCAGAAATACTATACCTCTCACCCCTGTATATCAGAGATACGATACCTCTCACCATATAGATCAGAGATACTATACCTCTCACCCCCTGTATATCAGAGATACTATACCTCTCACCATATATATCAGAGATACTATACCTCTCACCCCATCTATATCAGAGATACTATACCTCTCACCCCCTGTATATCAGAGATAGTATACCTCTCACCCCCTGTATATCAGAGATAGTATACCTCTCACCCCCTGTATATCAGAGATACTATACCTCTCACCATATATATCAGAGATACTATACCTCTCACCATATAGATCAGAGATACTATACCTCTCACCATATAGATCAGAGATACTATACCTCTCACCCCCTGTATATCAGAGATACTATACCTCTCACCATATAGATCAGAGATACTATACCTCTCACCCCCTATATATCAGAGATACTATACCTCTCACCCCCTGTATATCAGAGATAGTATACCTCTCACCCCCTGTATATCAGAGATACTATACCTTTTACCATATATATCAGAGATACTATACCTCTCACCATATAGATCAGAGATACTATACCTCTCACCCCCTCTATATCAGAGATAATTTACCTCTCACCCCCTGTATATCAGAGATAGTATACCTCTCACCCCCTGTATATCAGAGATACTATACCTCTCACTGCATGTATATCAGAGATACTATACCTCTCACCCCCTGTATATCAGAGATACTATACCTCTCACCACCCCTGTATATCAGAGATACTATACCTCTCACCATATAGATCAGAGATACTATACCTCTCACCCCCTGTATATCAGAGATACTATACCTCTCACCATATAGATCAGAGATACTATACCTCTCACCCCTGTATATCAGAGATACTATACCTCTCACCATATAGATCAGAGATACTATACCTCTCACCATATTGATCAGAGATACTATACCTCTCACCATATTGATCAGAGATACTATAACTCTCACCATATATATCAGAGATACTATACCTCTCACCCTCTATATCAGAGATACTATACCTCTCACCCCTGTATATCAGAGATACTATACCTCTCACCCCCTGTATATCAAAGATAGTATACCTCTCACCCCTGTATATCAGAGATACTATACCTCTCACCCCCTGTATATCATAGATACTATACCTCTCACCCCTGTATATCAGAGATAGTATACCTCTCACCCCCTGTATATCAGAGATACTATACCTCTCACCATATAGATCAGAGATACTATACCTCTCACCCCCTCTATATCAGAGATACTATACCTCTCACCACCTGTATATCAGAGATAGTATACCTCTCACCCCTGTATATCAGAGATACTATACCTCTCACCCCCTGTATATCAGAGATACTATACATCTCACCACCTGTATATCAGAGATACTATACCTCTCACCACCTGTATATCAGAGATAGTATACCTCTCACCCCCTGTATATCAGAGATACTATACCTCTCACCCCCTGTATATCAGAGATACTATACCTCTCACCCCCTTTATATCAGAGATACTATACCTCTCACCATATAGATCAGAGATACTATACCTCTCACCCCTTGTATATCAGAGATACTATACCTCTCACCATATAGATCAGAGATACTATAACTCTCACCATATATATCAGAGATACTATACCTCTCACCCCCTGTATATCAGAGATACTATACCTCTCACCTCCTGTAGATCAGAGATACTATAACTCTCACCATATATATCAGAGATACTATA
>NC_056441.1:2231541-2314041 GCF_018296145.1 Oncorhynchus tshawytscha | reverse complement strand
ACTGTGATGTAGATTGGACGATGGACCTGAAGGAATAAAAAGAGAATTTGGCTCGTAGAAACACATTCATAACAGCCCCCGTGATACAAGCCAGTATTTGACGTCCATCCATGACTCCTTCCCTCCTCTATCCTCTACCTTACGTGGAAACCAGCCTCTAGGGGCAACATTGAGCGATGTTACCCAGAGGAGTAGAGGAGACAGGAAGGGAGATGAGGGTGGGAGAGGGAGGGAGGGAGGGAGTAGAAGAGAGAGAAGGAGAGGAGAGGAGGGGAGGAGGGGAGGTGAGTGGAGGAGGGGAGGGGAGTGGAGGAGAGGAGAGGAGTGGGAAGGAGAGGAGAGAGGAGGGGGAGAAGAGGAGAGAGGAGGAGGGGAGAAGAGGAGAGAGGACGGGAGGATAGGAGAGGAGGGGAGGATAGGAGAGGAGGGGAGAAGAGGGGAGAGGGGAGGGTAGGAGAGGAGAGAGGAGGAGGGGAGAAGAGGGGGAGGAGAGGGTAGGAGAGGAGAGGAGAGAGGAGAGGAGTACTGTAGTACCCTTAGAGAAGAGGCCTGTTCTGACCTCTGTAGTACCCTTAGAGAAGGGGTCTGTTCTGACCTCTGTAGTACCCTTAGAGAAGGGGTCTGTTCTGACCTCTGTAGTACCCTTAGAGAAGGGGTCTGTTCTGACCTCTGTAGTACCCTTAGAGAAGGGGTCTGTTCTGACCTCTGTAGTACCCTTAGAGAAGGGGTCTGTTCTGACCTCTAGGGTTCCCTGATCAGACGTCCTGACGTCCATGTTGAAGCCCTGGAGACGGTGACGTAGTGAGTAGATGGCGCCAAACACCACTACATTTTTTTTGTTATTTTATTTAAATTTGTAAAATAATGATTTTTACCTCTCCTTCTATCACAAATATACAGTTGGGAAAGTAAATATGCTTGTAGAAACACCTGTGTTTATTTATCATGCACTTATATTTATAATTATCTCCTTAAAAAAAGGGTTTTACAAGCATCTCTGAGTGGCATAGCGGGAAAACAGTCAGGAAGAATTGCTGTTAAAGTTTTCTGGACAGTGAAAGTGGAGAAGCAGTAAGCCATAATATACCATTATGCATCTACAATATATGTACAATCCCATTCTAAAACACACATTTACGGTGGCCTGTGTGCCATTTCAGCGGGAAACGTTTCTAAGACGGAACACATTTTTCAGAAAATAACAGATCTGTTCTTTTCAAACACATTAAAAACCTCTAAAAACCTCCACTCAAGTATCATATTCCACGTGTCTGGCAAACATCATTATTCGAGAAGCGCTCATATCAGTCTGTGATTCAGTCAGTCGGGGTGACGTCATCGGCGATCGCCTCCGTTATGCCTCAGAAGCCTGCGGGTCGAACCATCATGGTGGTCACTGTAGTCATGAGGCTGGGTCCCTTCCAGTAGTACCACTTGATGCCGTTGTAACGGACCACATTGGAGACGCCAGAGTAGTAGATACCGTTCAGGTTGGAGGGACCACACGCCTCAAACCACCAACCTAGTGGAGAGGGGAGAGGTCAGGGGTCAGGTTGAGAGAGAGAGGGCAGATGGACCAGACGACTCAAACCAAAAACTAGTGGAGAGTGGAGAGGTCACAGGTTAGAGGTCAGGAAGAGAGAGAGAGAGAGCAGAGGACCCACGCCTCAAACCACCAACCTAGTGGAGAGGGGAGAGGTCACGGGTCAGGAAGAGAGAGAGAGAGGGCAGATGGACCACACGCCTCAAACCCCAACATAGTGGAGAGGGGAAATGTCGGGGGTCAGGAAGAGAGAGATGACACCAAAGAGGAAAAAGGAGGTTGTGTAATAAAAATAAAAATAAAGGTCAAACTATTTCATGTTTAACTTTACAAGAGAAAAACATGAAGAGGAGAAAAATATAGTCAGACCAGTAAAACGGTTATTTATAAAAATTGGTATTAAGTAGCAGGAGAGAAGGTGGAGGATAGAGTAGGAGGAGGGAAGGTAGAGGATAGAGCAGAGGAGGGAAGGTAGAGGATAGAGGAGGGGGGAAGGTAGAGGATAGAGTAGGGAAGGTAGAGGATAGAGTAGGAGGAGGGAAGGTAGAGGATAGAGGAGGGGGAAGGTAGAGGATAGAGTAGGGAAGGTAGAGGATAGAGTAGGAGGAGGGAAGGTAGAGGATAGAGTAGGGCAGGTGGAGGATAGAGCAGAGGAGGGAAGGTAGAGGGATAGAGTAGGAGGAGGGAAGGTAGAGGATAGAGTAGGAGGAGGGAAGGTAGAGGATAGAGAGGGGGAAGGTAGAGGATAGAGTAGGGAAGGTAGAGGATAGAGTAGGAGGGAAGGTAGAGGATAGAGTAGGAGGAGGGAAGGTAGAGGATAGAGGAGGGGGAAGGTAGAGGATAGAGTAGGGAAGGTAGAGGATAGAGTAGGAGGAGGGAAGGTAGAGGATAGAGGAGGGAGGGAAGGTAGAGGATAGAGCAGAGGAGGGAAGGTAGAGGATAGAGTAGGAGTAGGGAAGGTGGAGGATAGAGGAGGGGGAAGGTAGAGGATAGAGTAGGAGGAGGGAAGGTAGAGGATAGAGTAGGAGGGAAGGTAGAGAATAGAGTAGGAGGAGGGAAGGTAGAGGATAGAGGAGGGGGAAGGTAGAGGATAGAGGAGGGGGAAGGTAGAGGATAGAGTAGGAGGAGGAGGGAAGGTAGAGGATAGAGGAGGGGAAGGTAGAGGATAGAGTAGGGAAGGTAGAGGATAGAGTAGGAGGAGGGAAGGTAGAGGATAGAGTAGGAGTAGGGAAGGTGGAGGATAGAGCAGAGGAGGGAAGGTAGAGGATAGAGTAGGAGGAGGGAAGGTAGAGGATAAAGTAGGAGGAGGGAAGGTAGAGGATAGAGTAGGAGGAGGGAAGGTAGAGGATAAAGTAGGAAGGTAGAGGGTAGAGTAGGAGGAGGGAAGGTAGAGGATAGAGTGGGGCAGGTAGAGGATAGAGTAGGGCAGGTAGAGGATATTGGAGGGAAGGTAGAGGATAGAGTAGGAGGAGGGAAGGCAGAGGAAAGAGTAGGAGGAGGGAAGATAGAGGATAGAGTAGAAGGAGGGAGGGAAAGGATAGAGTAGCAGGAGGGAAATAGTGGATAGAGTAGGAGGAGGGAAGGTAGAGGATAGAGTAGGAGGGAAGGTAGAGAATAGAGTAGGAGGAGGGAAGGTAGAGGATAGAGGAGGGGGAAGGTAGAGGAGGATAGAGGAGGGAAGGTAGAGGATAGAGTAGGAGGAGGGAAGGTAGAGGATAGGAGGAGGAGGGAAGGTAGAGGATAGAGTAGAGGGAAGGTAGAGGATAGAGTAGGAGGAGGGAAGGTAGAGGATAGAGTAGGAGGAGGGAAGGTGGAGGATAGAGCAGAGGAGGGAAGGTAGAGGATAGAGTAGGAGGAGGGAAGGTAGAGGATAAAGTAGGAGGAGGGAAGGTAGAGGATAAAGTAGGAAGGTAGAGGGTAGAGTAGGAGGGAGGAAGGTAGAGGATAGAGTGGGGAAGGTAGTGGATAGGAGTAGGGCAGGTAGAGGATATTGGAGGGAAGGTAGAGGATAGAGTAGGAGGAGGGAAGGCAGAGGATAGAGTAGGAGGAGGGAAGATAGAGGATAGAGTAGAAGGAGGAGGAAAGGATAGAGGTAGCAGGAGGGAAATAGTGGATAGAGTAGGAGGAGGGAAGGTAGAGGATAGAGTAGGAGGGAAGGTAGAGGAGTAGGAGGAGGGAAGGTAGAGGATAGAGGAGGGAAGGTAGTGGATAGAGTAGGAGGAGGGAAGGTAGAGGATAGAGTAGGAGGAGGGAAGGTAGAGGATAGAGTAGGAGGAGGGAAGGTAGAGGATAAAGTAGGAAGGTAGAGGGTAGAGTAGGAGGAGGGAAGGTAGAGGATAGAGTGGGGCAGGTAGAGGATAGAGTAGGAGGAGGGAAGGTAGAGGATAGAGTAGGAAGGTAGAGGGTAGAGTAGGAGGAGGGAAGGTAGAGGATAGAGTGGGGCAGGTAGAGGGATAGAGTAGGGCAGGTAGAGGATATTGGAGGAAGGTAGAGGATAGAGTAGGAGGAGGGAAGGCAGAGGAAAAAGTAGGAGGAGGGAAGATAGAGGATAGAGTAGAAGGAGGGAGGGAAAGGATAGAGTAGCAGGAGGGAAATAGTGGATAGAGTAGGAGGAGGGAAGGTAGAGGATAGAGTAGGAGAGGAAGGTAGAGAATAGAGTAGGAGGAGGGAAGGTAGAGGATAGAGGAGGGAAGGTAGTGGATAGAGTAGGAGGAGGGAAGGTAGAGGATAGAGTAGGAGGAGGGAAGGTAGAGGATAGAATAGGAGGAGGGAAGGTAAGAGGATAGAGTAGGAGGAGGGAAGGTAGAGATAGAGTAGGAGGAGGGAAGGTAGAATAGAGTAGGAGGAGGGAAGGTAGAGGATAGAGTAGGAGGAGGGAAGGTAGAGGATAGAGTAGGGAGGAGGGGAAGGTAGAGGATAGAGGAGGGAAGGTAGAGGATAGAGTAGGGAAGGTAGAGGATAGAGTAGGAGGGGGAAGGTAGAGGATAGAGTAGGAGGAGGGAAGGTAGAGGACAGAGTAGGAGGAGGGAAGGTAGAGAATAGAGTAGAGGAGGGAAGGTAAAGGATAGAGTAGGAGGAGGGAAGGTAGAGGATAGAGTAGGGCAGGTAGAGGATGGAGTAGGAGGAGGGAAGGTAGAGAATAGTGTAGGGCAGGTAGAGGATAGAGTAGGGCAGGTAGAGGATAGAGTAGGGCAGGTAGAGAATAGAGTAGGAGGAGGGAAGGTAGAGGATAGAGTGGGAGGAGGGAAGGTAGAGGATAGAGTAGGAGGAGGGAAGGTAGAGAATAGAGTAGGAGAAGGGAAGGTAGATGATAGAGTAGGAGGGGGGAAGATAGAGGATAGAGGAGCAGGAGGGAGGCAGAGGATAGAGTAGCAGGAGGGAAGTTAGTGGATAGAGTAGGAGGACGGAAGTTAGTGGATAGAGTAGGAGGAGGGAAGGTAGAGGACAGAGTAGGAGGAGGGAAGGTAGAGGATAGAGTAGTAGGAGGGAAGGTAGAGGATAGAGGAGGGAAGGTAGAGGGTAGAGTAGGAGGAGGGAAGGTACAGGATAGAGTAGGATGAGGGAAGGTAGAGGATAGAGTAGGAGGAGGGAAGGTAGAGGATAGAGTAGGAAGAGGGAAGGCAGAGGATAGAGTAGGAGGAGGGAAGGTAGAAGATATTGGAGGAAAGGTAGAGGGTAGAGTATGAGGAGGGAAGGTACAGGATAGAGTAGGAGGAGGGAAGGTAGAGGGTAGAGTAGGAGGAGGGAGGAGGTACGGTAGAGGATAGAGTAGGACGAGGGATGGTAGAGGATAGAGTAGGAGGGGGAAGGTAGAGGACAGAGTAGGAGGAGGGAAGGTAGGGATAGAGTAGGAGGGGGGAAGGTAGAGGACAGAGTAGGAGGGGGAAGGTAGAGGACAGAGTAGGAGGAGGGACGGTAGAGAATAGAATACGACAGTAGAGGATAGAGTAGGGAAGGTAGAGGATAGAGGAGGGAAGGTAGAGGATAGAGTAGGAGGAGGGAAGGTAGATGATGGTGTAGGAGGAGGGAAGGTAGAGGATAGAGTAGGAGGAGGGAAGGTAGAAGATAGAGTAGGAGGAGGGAAGGCAGAGGATAGAGTAGGAGGAGGGAAGGTAGAGGATAGAGTAGGAGGAGGAAAGGTAGTGGATAGAGTAGGAGGAGGGAAGGTAGAGGATAGAGTAGGAGGAGAGAAGGCAGAGGATAGAGTAGGAGGAGGGAATGCAGAGGATAGAGTAGGAGGAGGGAAGGCAGAGGATAGAGTAGGAGGAGGGAAGGTAGAGGATAGAGTAGGACGGTAGAGGATAGAGTAGGGAAGGTAGAGGATAGAGTAGGAGGGGGAAGGTAGAGGACAGAGTAGGAGGGGGAAGGTAGAGGACAGAGTAGGAGGATGGAAGGTAGAGAATAGAGTAGGACAGTAGAGGATAGAGTAGGGAAGGTAGAGGATAGAGGAGGAAGGTAGAGGATAGAGTAGGAGGAGGGAAGGTAGATGATAGAGTAGGAGGAGGGAAGGTAGAGGATAGAGTAGGAGAAGGGAAGGTAGAGGATAGGAGGAGGGAAGGTAGAGGATAGAGTAGGAGAAGGGAAGGTAGAGGATAGATTAGGAGGAGGGAAGGTAGAGGATAGAGTAGAGGAGGGAAAGGTAGAGGATAGAGTAGGAGGAGGAAAGGTAGAGGATAGAGTAGGAGGAGGGAAGGTAGAGGATAGAGTAGGAGGAGGGAATGCAGAGGATAGAGTAGGAGGAGGGAAGGCAGAGGATAGAGTAGGAGGAGGGAAGGTAGAGGATAGAGTAGGACGGTAGAGGATAGAGTAGGGAAGGTAGAGGATAGAGTAGGAGGGGGAAGGTAGAGGACAGAGTAGGAGGGGGAAGGTAGAGGACAGAGTAGGAGGATGGAGGTAGAGAATAGAGTAGGACAGTAGAGGATAGAGTAGGGAAGGTAGAGGATAGAGGAGGGAAGGTAGAGGATAGAGTAGGAGGAGGGAAGGTAGATGATAGAGTAGGAGGAGGGAAGGTAGAGGATAGAGTAGGAGAAGGGAAGGTAGAGGATAGAGTAGGAGGAGGGAAGGTAGAGGATAGAGTAGGAGAAGGGAAGGTAGAGGATAGATTAGGAGGAGGGAAGGTAGAGGATAGAGTAGGAGGAGGAAAGGTAGAGGATAGAGTAGGAGGAGGAAAGGTAGAGGATAGAGTAGGAGGAGGGAAGGTAGAGGATAGAGTAGGAGGAGGGAAGGTAGAGGATAGAGTAGTAGAAGGGAAGGTAGAGGATAGAGTAGGAGGAGGGAAGGTAGAGGATAGAGTAGGAGGGAAGGTAGAGAATAGAGTAGGAGGAGGGAAGGTAGAGGATAGAGGAGGAAGGTAGAGGATAGAGTAGGAGGAGGGAAGGTAGAGGATAGAGGAGGAGGAGGGAAGGTAGTGGATAGAGTAGGAGGAGGGAAGGTAGAGGATAGAGTAGGAGAAGGGAAGGTAGAGGATAGAGTAGGAGGAGGGAAGGTAGAGGATAGAGTAGGAGGAGGGATGGTAGAGGATAAAGTAGGAAGGTAGAGGATAGAGTAGGAGGAGGGAAGGTAGAGGATAGAGGAGGAGGAGGGAAGGTAGTGGATAGAGTAGGAGGAGGGAAGGTAGAGGATAGAGTAGGAGAAGGGAAGGTAGAGGATAGAGTAGGAGGAGGGAAGGTAGAGGATAGAGTAGGAGGAGGGAAGGTAGAGGATAGAGTAGGAGAAGGGAAGGTAGTGGCTGTGTGTAATGGTGTTGTGCACTTGAGGTTATATTCCAATGAACCAAATGAAAAATACATTGTTTATTAAATGGGTTTCCATTGCATTTTCAACTTTACTGATAGTTTTCTCACAAAAACAATTGTGATTGTGCCCCCTCTGGCACAACAGCCGCCTCCCTGACCACATTATTATGGACAACAACAAAAAAACACTGTCAAACAGCAGCCAAGGATCATCATGTCACCAGACTCTGGGTATTTATCATAAAGGAGCATCAAGCTCATCACCGTGCTCTTTCCCTGGAAAGGTCATCTTCAATGACTTCATCTGTAGCCTAACAAACTGCATGGTTTTCCTGAGTTACGTCATTACGTGTTTAAGTTTACTTCCATATGACGGATATTATATCAATATTTCCACATAAAAGCGTCACCACCGACATTTCTCGCTCAATTAATTTTTACCAGCAAAAAAAATAACACCAACTTGTCAAGCTCGTTTTGTTTCATTGACATTTGATTTGTTTACCAACAAATGTTCTGTTTCCGTCAGGCCTGACATGGTTTATCTGGTACGTACTTGACTAGCAGAAAACAGCTGCATGGAAACCTGTTAATGAAAGTGAGGGCCTCAGAGTACCTCCAGAAGACATCTGGGCACACTTGCAGGAGCAGCGGTCGTTGTCTCGGTCCTTGGTGCTGAACTGGGTCCCATGCTGGGTCAGACTACTGGTGCGGCCGGCGGTACCACTGAACCCCTGGGCATGGAGACTGGGAGAGGACCAGAACAATCAACACACATACACATTAACAACCTTCTGAAATGTGTTCTGTTAGACAAATAACTCTTTATCCACATTATAGCAGGGGGTGTAAAGCCATAACACCTATGTTTTTCCATAAGCAGATTCTGATAGGTCAAACAAAACACCTCCCACATTCTTTTTATTATTTATTATACATTTCTCTCAGCCAATCATCATCATTTCTGTAATATACATGTTGAAAACCTGTTAGAGTACTGAGAATATGTTATTCCTTTATTTACTCTGAAATATCATTGTATTTGGTCAATCACATTTCCATTCGAATGCAGTTTACTAAGGGTTGGTAATAGGATGATTGGTCGGCTGTTTGAGCCAGTAAAGTGGTCTTTGCTAATCTTAGGTAACAGAATTCATTTAGCTTCCCTCCAGGCCTGAGGACATACACTTTCTAGTAGGATTAAATGGATGATTTGGCAAATAGGAGTGGCAATATGTCCGCTATTAACCTCAGTAATTTTCCCTCCAAGTTGTCAGATCCCGGTGGCTTGTCGTTATTGATAGACAACAATCGTTTTTTCACCTCTTCCACACTGACTTTACATAATAATTCTAAATTACAATTCTTGTCTTTCATAATTTGGTCAATTATACTTGGAAGTGTCGTGTAAATGTTTGGTGCTGACATGTCAAGCCTAATTTCTTGCCAATGAAACAAATCATTAAAGAGGTGTTTTTTGATGAAGGAGCCATCTGATTCAATAAATGAAGTTCACTTTTTGGTGCTTCAAAGCTTTTTACTATCATTCTTAATTTGCGGTATGTTTGCTAATTGAGTACCAATAAAATAACAATAAAATAACAATAATAATATACAGGGGATTACCGAGTCAATGGTTGAGGATACCGCTTAGTCGAGGCGAGTCTTTTGTTTAGACATGTAGCTGGCTAGCTAAACAATTAAGCCTAATCCCAACTCATAACGTTACTACCAAGAATTAAACTGCAGGTAGCTAACCAACTAGGTTCAATGTTAGCTAGCTACCATTAGCCTATAACTAGCTAACATTAGGATATAGCTAGCTAACATTAGGATATAGCTAGCTACCATTAGCCTATAACTAGCTAACATTAGGATATAGCTAGCTAACATTAGCCTATAACTAACTAAATGACTCTGAGATACAACTAATATTACTACACAGATCATACATGTAACGTTAGCTAGCTATCTAACGGTAAGCTTCAACTTGAAATGAAACTGACTTTCAGACTAAATTATAAATGTGTCATCTGAAAATGTAGCTAGCTAGACTATCTTACCCGTATTAATAGACTTCACAGATGGTTGACCTTAGTATGAAGATGTAATCCGGAGAAAGGTGTTTTATACAACAGCCTTCTTTCTGTGTGTTCTCTTTTTGACTCCCTCTGCGATCAAAAGCCAGCATTTTCTCCATCTGCTTAGCTAATTCCACTGGGCGTTCCACTCACTTCAAAACTCGTTACTAAAAGAACTAGGCTCGTAATTTTAACAATTTTATTCATATTTACAGATGGCACACACGTTCGTTATTAAGGCAAATGAAAGTTCTTATTTCCAGAATGCATTTCTGCCCCAAAAAAAACGCATTTTGAAAAAACACAAGTTTACCTTGAAATGGCTGTGAAGTAGTGACACGCGACATACACCTAGTTTCCTGAAACGAGTCACATATTTACATGTAGGTAGGGGTAAATGGACTATGCAAACATAATAAACAGAGAGTAGCAACAGCGTAAAAATGCCAATAGTCTGGGTAGCCATTTTATGTTCAGCTGTCTTATGGCTTGGGGGTAGAAGCTGTTATTAAGAAGCCTTTTGGACCTAGACTTGGCACTCCGGTACCACTTGCCATGCGTTAGTAGAGAGAATAGTTTAAGACTGGGGTGGCTGGGGTCTTTGACAATTTTTAGGGCCTTCCTCTGACACCGCCTGGTATAGAGGTCCTGGATGGCAGGAAGCTTTTCACCAACAATTTTTAGGGCCTTCCTCTGACACCGCCTGGTTTAGAGGTCCTGGACGGCAGGAGGCTTGGTCCGGGTGATGTACTGGGCCACATGCACTACCCTCTGTAGTGCCTTACGGTTGGAGGCATAGCAGTTGCCATACCAGGCAGTGATGCAACCCGTCAGGTTGCTCTCTATGATGTAGCTGTAGAACCTTTTGAGGATCTTATGAGCCATCCTAGATCTTTTCAGTCTCTCATTGTCGTGCCGTCTTCACAACTGTTGTGGTGTGTTTGGACCATTCTAGTTTGTTGGTGATGTGGACACCAAGGAACTTAAAGCTCTCAACCTGCTCCACTACAGCCCCGTCGATGAGAATGGGGGCATGCTCAGTCCTCTTTTTCCTGTAGTCCACAATCATCTCCTTAATCTTGATAACATTGAGGGAGAGGTTGTCATCGCACAACACTGCCAGGTCTCTGAACTCCACCCTATAGGCTGTCTCATCATTGTCGGTTATCAGGCATACCACCATTGTGTCGTTGGTGAACTTTTTATTTAACCTTTATTTAACTAAGCAAGTCAGTTAAGAACAAATTCTTATTGACAATGTACTTGTAAAGCCCCCGCTGCCAAACCCTCCCATAACTCTAGGCCAATTGTGCGCCGCCCTATGGGACTTCTGATCACGGCCGGTTGTGAACCTGGGTCTGTAGTGATGCCTCTATCATCTGCCATTGGGGCCCTTCAGGGGTGCGTGCTTAGTCCCCTCCTGTGCTCCCTGTTCACCTACAACTGCGTGGCCAAGTACGACTCCACCAAAATCATTAAGTTGGGCCTCCCGAGTGGCGTCTCCCGCCCAATGCGTACAGGAGGGGATTAAGCACGCACCCCTGAGGAGCCCCCATGTTGAGGATCAGCGTGGCAGACGTGTTGTTGCCTACCCTTACCACCTGGGGGTTGCCCGTCAAGAAGTCCAGGATCCAGAGAGAGGTGTTTGCAGAGGGAGGTGTTTAGTCCCAGGTTCCTTAGCTTAGTGGTGAGCTTTGAGGGCACCATGGTATTGAACGCTTAGCTGCATTCTCACATACTGTAGGTGTTCCTTTTGTCCAGGTGGGAAAAGGCAGCGTGGAGTACAATAGAGATTGCGTAATCTGTGGATCTCTTGGGGTGGTATGCAAGTTGGAGTGGGTCTATGGTTTCTGGTATGATGGTGTTGATTTGAGCCATGACCAGCCTTTCAAAGCACTTCATGGCTACAGACGTAACGCAGGTTACCTTAGTGTTCTTGGGCACAGGAACTATGGTGGTCTGCTTAAAACATGTAGGTATTACAGACTCGATCAGGGACAGGTTTAAAATGTCAGTGAAGACACTTGCCTGTTGGTCAATGCATGCTCTGAGTGCACTGAGTGCACATCCTGTTAATCCCTGTGAATGTTGAACTGTTTAAAGGTATTTTACTCACATTGGCTACAGAGAGCGTGATCATACAGTCGTACTGAACAGCTGGTGTGTTCATGCATGCTTCAGTGTTCCTTGCCTCGAAGCATAGAAGTAGTTTAGCTCATCTGGTAGGCTTGTGCAACTGGGCTGCTCACGGCTGGGCTTCCCTTTGTAGTCCGAATTGTTTGCCATCCCTGACACATCCGATGAGCATCGGAACCGGTGTAGTAGGATTCAATCTTAGTCCTGTGTTGACGCTTTGCCTGTTTGATGGTTCGTCAGAGGGCATAGCAGAACTTATTATAACCGTCTGGGTTAGAGTCCCGCTCCTTGAAACCGGCAGCTCTCCCCTATTGCTCAGTGTGGATGTTGCCTGTAATCCATTGCCTCTAGTTGGGGTATGTAAGTACAGTCACTGAACTTGAACTTTAATGTATAATATAGTCGGAAGCGGTGGATGGTATGCACTCTACCTGAGTTTGACTAGGGCACGACTCCTTCTACCTCTTCTCCGGCGTTGACGTTTTGGTGCAGGGGGGGATGTTGCTGAAGAAAGTGGTGATGTTGGCAGGTAGGGGAGCTCTGGTCGGGGGGAAGGCTAGGAGAGGAGGATTGTGTGTGGGCGGTGGAGGAATGGGAGGGTGTCCTGGTTTGGCTAGCTAAGGAAGTGATTTAGAGATGGTGTTTAGGGTTTGAACTGTTCTGGCTAAAGGGATTGATCATTAACGGTTACACTGGCTACAAAAGGGATTTCTTCGGCTATAAGGAAGTCCTAGAGAGAATGGACTGTCTTAGTTACAGGGACAGATGGGAGAGGGGGATGGCTATGGATATGAGACTGTCTTAGTTACAGGGACAGGTGGGAGAGGGGGATGGCTATGTATATGAGACTGCCTTAGTAACAGGGACAGATGGGAGAGGGGGCTGACTATGGGTGTTTGGCCCTGGAAAAGATGCTTCCTTGGCCTGGGAACAATAGGGAAAGGGTTGGATGCCTTTCTTGGTTAGATGGATGGAAGGAATCGCAGAGTAATTGAGTGACCCGACTGCTCCAGAGAAGAGGTTGCGTTGGCCAGAGAAAGCTAGAGAAGAGGTTACATTGGCCAGAGAAAGCTAGAGAAGAGGTTGCATTGGCCAGAGAAAGCTAGAGAAGAGGTTGCATTGGCCAGAGAAAGCCAGAGAAGAGGTTACATTGGCCAGAGAAAGCTAGAGAAGAGGTTACATTGGCCAGAGAAAGCTAGAGAAGAGGTTGCATTGGCCAGAGAAAGCTAGAGAAGAGGTTGCATTGGCCAGAGAAAGCCAGAGAAGAGGTTACATTGGCCAGAGAAAGCTAGAGAAGAGGTTACATTGGCCAGAGAATGCTAGAGAAGGAGATGCCTCGGCCAGGTTCGGCCTGCATTGGCTGGGTGGAAGCCTAGCACAACAGGCCTCTGGCTTGGGTGATCCCTACGTAAACCCAACCCTGAGGAGGAGAACCAGATGTTCACAGCATGATAATGAACCACATAATCAGCGAGGTGAGATGGAACGCTGCTCAGCAGTAGTTGGCAAGAGGGCTGACAGCTCACAAACACTAGTACCATTCAGAGTGGGATGAATACAGCTCCTAGAAACAGACCCGTTTTGCACTGGCTTAATGGGCAAATTTTAGGTTATTTAAGGATGATCCTGGAAACTAAATATAAAGTTAACTTAATTCATTCTGGTGCTACACAAACTTCTACACTAACGAGCATTTCGTTTCACCACAAATAATATCACCTTGTCAAACACCTCCGGCCTTTTTCAAACACTTCATCAAACTCCACTTCATCTACACTGTTAATGGATCTGCAACTGTCAATCACATTCCTCTTTTTTGAGGAACTTCTGAGTTTAAACAATCCTTTAGTGATCTCAGGTTGGGCTTTAGTAGTGGAGAGAGAGAGATACCACCACAGGGCCTTAGTAGTGGAGAGAGAGAGATACCACCACAGGGCCTTAGTAGTGGAGAGAGAGAGAAAGCAATTATAGGACTTTAGTAGTGTAGAGAGAGATATACTATACCACCATAGGGCTTTAGTAGTGGAGAGAGAGAGAGATACCACCACAGGGCCTTAGTAGTGGAGAGAGAGAGAGAGAGATACCACCACAGGGCCTTAGTAGTGGAGAGAGAGAGAAAGCAATTATAGGGCTTTAGTAGTGTAGAGAGAGATATACTAGACCACCATAGGGCTTTAGTAGTGGAGAGAGAGAGATACCACCATAGAGCTTTAGTAGTGGAGAGAGAGAGAGATACCACCATAGAGCTTTAGTAGTGGAGAGAGAGATATACTAGACCACCAAAGGGCTTTAGTAGTGGGGAGAGAGATATACTAGACCACCACAGGGCTTTGGTAGTGGAGAGAGATATCTAGACCACCATAGGGTTTTAGTAGTGGAAAGAGATATACTAGACCACCACAGGGCTTTAGTAGTGGAGAGAGATATACTAGACCACCACAGGGCTTTAGTAGTGGGAGAGAGATATACTAGACCACCACAGGGCTTTTGTAGTGGAGAGAGATATACTAGACCATCATAGGGTTTTAGTAGTGGAGAGAGAGATATACTAGACCACCACAGGGCTTTAGTAGTGGAGAGAGAGACCACCACAGGGCTTTAGTAGTGGAGAGAGAGATATACTAGACCACAACAGGGCTTTAGTAGAGGAGAGAGAGACAACCTCAGGGCTTTTGTAGTGGAGAGAGAGTATTACTTGACCACCATAGGGCTTTAGTAGTGGAGAGAGAGACAACCACAGGGCTTTTGTAGTGGAGAGAGAGTATTACTAGACCACCACAGGGCTTTTGTAGTGGAGAGATACCACCACAGGGCTTTAGTTGTGGAGAGATACCACCACAGGGCTTTAGTTGTGGAGAGAGAGATATCCTAGACCACCACGGGGCTTTAGTAGTGGAGAGAGAGATATACTAGACCACCATAGGGCTTTAGTTGTGGAGAGAGAGATATACTAGACAACCACAGGGCTTTAGTAGTGGAGAGAGAGACCAACACGGGTCTTTAGTAGTGGAGAGAGATATATACTAGACCACCATAGGTCTTTAGTAGTGGAGAGAGATATATACTAGACCACCATAGGGCTTTAGTAGTGGAGAGAGATATATACTAGACCACCGTAGGGCTTTAGTAGTGGAGAGAGAGATATAGTAGACCACCACAGGGCTTTAGTAGTGGGGAGAGAGATATACTAGACCACCACAGGGCTTTAGTAGTGGAGAGAGAGTATTACTAGACCACCATAGGGCTTTAGTAGTGGAGGGAGAGACAACCACAGGGCTTTTGTAGTGGAGAGAGAGTATTACTAGACCACCACAGCGCTTTAGTAGTGGAGAGAGAGAGAGAGAGAGAGAGAGAGAGAGAGAGAGAGAGAGAGAGAGAGAGAGAAACCACCATAGGGAATTAGTAGTGGAGAGAGAGAGAGAGATACCACCACAGGGCTTTTGTAGTGGAGAGAGAGTATTACTAGACCACCATAGGGCTTTAGTAGTGGAGAGAGATACCACCACAGGGCTTTAGTAGTGGGGAGGCGATATACTAGACCACCGTAGGGCTTTAGTAGTGGAGAGAGAGATATACTAGACCACCATAGGGCTTTAGTAGTGGAAAGAGATATAGTAGACCACCACAGTGCTTTAGTAGTGGGGAGAGAGATATACTAGACCACCACAGGGCTTTAGAGTGGAGAGAGACATATACTAGACCACCGTAGGGCTTTAGTAGTGGAAAGAGAGATGTACTAGACCACCACAGGGCTTTAGAGTGGAGAGAGATATACTAGACCACCGTAGGGCTTTAGTAGTGGAAAGAGAGATTTACTAGACCACCACAGGGCTTTAGTAGTGGAGAGAGATATACTAGACCACCATAGGGCTTTAGTAGTGGAGAGAGATACCACCACAGGGCTTTAGTAGTGGAGAGAGAGATGTACTAGACCACCGTAGGGCTTTAGTAGTGGAGAGAGGGATATACTAGAGCACCACAGGGCTTTTGTAGTGGAGAGATACCACCACAGGGCTTTAGTTGTGGAGAGATACCACCACAGGGCTTTAGTTGTGGAGAGAGAGATATCCTATACCACCACGGGGCTTTAGTAGTGGAGAGAGAGATATACTAGACCACCATAGGGCTTTAGTTGTGGAGAGAGAGATATACTAGACAACCACAGGGCTTTAGTTGTGGAGAGAGAGACCAACACGGGTCTTTAGTAGTGGAGAGAGATATATACTAGACCACCATAGGTCTTTAGTAGTGGAGAGAGATATATACTAGACCACCATAGGGCTTTAGTAGTGGAGAGAGATATATACTAGACCACCGTAGGGCTTTAGTAGTGGAGAGAGAGATATAGTAGACCACCACAGGGCTTTAGTAGTGGGGAGAGAGATATACTAGACCACCACAGGTCTTTAGTAGTGGAGAGAGATATATACTAGACCACCATAGGGCTTTAGTAGTGGAGAGATACTAGACCACCGTAGGGCTTTAGTAGTGGAGAGAGAGATATAGTAGACCACCACAGGGCTTTAGTAGTGGGGAGAGAGATATACTAGACCACCACAGGGCTTTAGTAGTGGAGAGAGAGATATACTAGACCACCACAGGGCTTTAGTAGTGGGGAGAGAGATATACTAGACCACCACAGGGCTTTGGTAGTGGAGAGAGAGACCACCACAGGGCTTTTGTAGTGGAGAGAGAGAAAGCAATTATAGGGCTTTAGTAGTGTAGAGAGAGATATACTAGACCACCATAGGGCTTTAGTAGTGGAGAGAGAGAGATACCACCATAGAGCTTTAGTAGTGGAGAGAGAGAGAGATACCACCATAGAGCTTTAGTAGTGGAGAGAGAGATATACTAGACCACCAAAGGGCTTTAGTAGTGGGGAGAGAGATATACTAGACCACCACAGGGCTTTGGTAGTGGAGAGAGATATCTAGACCACCATAGGGTTTTAGTAGTGGAAAGAGAGATATACTAGACCACCACAGGGCTTTAGTAGTGGAGAGAGATATATACTAGACCACCACAGGGCTTTAGTAGTGGAGAGAGAGATATACTAGACCATCATAGGGTTTTAGTAGTGGAGAGAGAGATATAACCTCCTGCCCAATGTATGACCATATTAGAGAGACATATTTCCCTCAGATTACACAGATCCACAAAGAATTTGAAAACAAATCCAATTTTGAAAAACTCCCATATCTACTGGGTGAAATTCCACAGTGTGCCATCACAGCAGCAAGATTTTGACCTGTTGCCACGAGAAAAGGGCAACCAGTGAAGAACAAACACCATTGTAAATACAACCCATATTTATGCTTATTTATTTTATCTTGTGTCCTTTAGCCATTTGTACATTGTTAGAACACTGTATATATATATAATATGACATTTGTAATGTCTTTACTGTTTTGAAACTTCATGTGTAATGTTTACTGTTAATTTTTGTTGTTTTTCACTTTATATATTCACTTTGTATGTTGTCTACCACTTGCTTTGGCAATGTTAACACATGTTTCCCATGCCAATAAAGCCCTTGAATTGAATTGAATTGAATTGATATACTAGACCACCACAGGGCTTTAGTAGTGGAGAGAGAGACCACCACAGGGCTTTAGTAGTGGAGAGAGAGATATACTAGACCACCACAGGGCTTTAGTAGTGGAGAGAGAGACCACCACAGGGCTTTTGTAGTGAGAGAGAGATATACTAGACCATCATAGGGTTTTAGTAGTGGAGAGAGTGATATACTAGACCACCACAGGGCTTTAGTAGTGGAGAGAGAGACCACCACAGGGCTTTAGTAGTGGAGAGAGAGATATACTAGACCACCACAGGGCTTTAGTAGAGGAGAGAGAGACCACCACAGGGCTTTTGTAGTGGAGAGAGAGTATTACTAGACCACCATAGGGCTTTAGTAGTGGAGAGAGAGACAACCACAGGGCTTTTGTAGTGGAGAGAGAGTATTACTAGACCACCACAGGGCTTTTGTAGTGGAGAGATACCACCACAGGGCTTTAGTTGTGGAGAGATACCACCACAGGGCTTTAGTTGTGGAGAGAGAGATATCCTAGACCACCACGGGGCTTTAGTAGTGAGAGAGAGATATACTAGACCACCATAGGGCTTTAGTTGTGGAGAGAGAGATATACTAGACAACCATAGGGCTTTAGTAGTGGAGAGAGAGACCAACACGGGTCTTTAGTAGTGGAGAGAGATATATACTAGACCACCATAGGTCTTTAGTAGTGGAGAGAGATATATACTAGACCACCATAGGGCTTTAGTAGTGGAGAGAGATATATACTAGACCACCGTAGGGCTTTAGTAGTGGAGAGAGAGATATAGTAGACCACCACAGGGCTTTAGTAGTGGGGAGAGAGATATACTAGACCACCACAGGGCTTTAGTAGTGGAGAGAGAGTATTACTAGACCACCATAGGGCTTTAGTAGTGGAGAGAGAGACAACCACAGGGCTTTTGTAGTGGAGAGAGAGTATTACTAGACCACCACAGGGCTTTAGTAGTGGAGAGAGAGATATACTAGACCACCACAGGGCTTTTGTAGTGGAGAGAGAGATATACTAGACCATCATAGGGTTTTAGTAGTGGAGAGAGAGATATACTAGACCACCACAGGGCTTTAGTAGTGGAGAGAGAGACCACCACAGGGCTTTAGTAGTGAGAGAGAGATATACTAGACCACCACAGGGCTTTAGTAGAGGAGAGAGAGACAACCTCAGGGCTTTTGTAGTGGGAGAGAGTATTACTAGACCACCATAGGGCTTTAGTAGTGGAGAGAGAGACAACCACAGGGCTTTTGTAGTGGAGAGAGAGTATTACTAGACCACCACAGGGCTTTTGTAGTGGAGAGATACCACCACAGGGCTTTAGTTGTGGAGAGATACCACCACAGGGCTTTAGTTGTGGAGATAGAGATATCCTAGACCACCACGGGGCTTTAGTAGTGGAGAGAGAGATATACTAGACCACCATAGGGCTTTAGTTGTGGAGAGAGATATACTAGACAACCACAGGGCTTTAGTAGTGGAGAGAGAGACCAACACGGGTCTTTAGTAGTGGAGAGAGATATATACTAGACCACCATAGGTCTTTAGTAGTGGAGAGAGATATATACTAGACCACCATAGGGCTTTAGTAGTGGAGAGAGATATATACTAGACCACCGTAGGGCTTTAGTAGTGGAGAGAGAGATATAGTAGACCACCACAGGGCTTTAGTAGTGGGGAGAGAGATATACTAGACCACCACAGGGCTTTAGTAGTGGAGAGAGAGTATTACTAGACCACCATAGGGCTTTAGAAGTGGAGAGAGAGACAACCACAGGGCTTTTGTAGTGGAGAGAGAGTATTACTAGACCACCACAGCGCTTTAGTAGTGGAGAGAGAGAGAGAGAGAGAGAGAGAGAGAGAGAGAGAGAGAGAGAGAAACCACCATAGGGAATTAGTAGTGGAGAGAGAGAGAGAGATACCACCACAGGGCTTTTGTAGTGGAGAGAGAGTATTACTAGACCACCATAGGGCTTTAGTAGTGGAGAGAGATACCACCACAGGGCTTTAGTAGTGGGGAGAGCGATATACTAGACCACCGTAGGGCTTTAGTAGTGGAGAGAGAGATATACTAGACCACCATAGGGCTTTAGTAGTGGAAAGAGAGATATAGTAGACCACCACAGTGCTTTAGTAGTGGGGAGAGAGATATACTAGACCACCACAGGGCTTTAGAGTGGAGAGAGACATATACTAGACCACCGTAGGGCTTTAGTAGTGGAAAGAGAGATTTACTAGACCACCACAGGGCTTTAGAGTGGAGAGAGGGATATACTAGAGCACCACAGGGCTTTTGTAGTGGAGAGATACCACCACAGGGCTTTAGTTGTGGAGAGATACCACCACAGGGCTTTAGTTGTGAGAGAGAGATATCCTAGACCACCACGGGGCTTTAGTAGTGGAGAGAGAGATATACTAGACCACCATAGGGCTTTAGTTGTGGAGAGAGAGATATACTAGACAACCATAGGGCTTTAGTAGTGGAGAGAGAGACCAACACGGGTCTTTAGTAGTGGACAGAGATATATACAAGACCACCATAGGTCTTTAGTAGTGGAGAGAGATATATACTAGACCACCACAGGGCTTTAGTAGTGGAGAGAGAGATATACTAGACCACCATAGGGCTTTAGTTGTGGAGAGAGAGATATACTAGACAACCACAGGGCTTTAGTTGTGGAGAGAGACATATACTAGACCACCATAGGTCTTTAGTAGTGGAGAGAGATATATACTAGACCACCATAGGGCTTTAGTAGTGGAGAGAGATATATACTAGACCACCGTAGGGCTTTAGTAGTGGAGAGAGAGATATAGTAGACCACCACAGGGCTTTAGTAGTGGGGAGAGAGATATACTAGACCACCACAGGGCTTTAGTAGTGGAGAGAGAGATATACTAGACCACCACAGGGCTTTAGTAGTGGGGAGAGAGATATACTAGACCACCACAGGGCTTTGGTAGTGGAGAGAGAGACCACCACAGGGCTTTTGTAGTGGAGAGAGAGTATTACTAGACCACCATAGGGCTTTAGTAGTGGAGAGAGAGACAACCACAGGGCTTTTGTAGTGGAGAGAGAGTATTACTAGACCACCACAGCGCTTTAGTAGTGGAGAGAGAGAGAGAGATACCACCACAGGGCTTTTGTAGTGGAGAGAGAGTATTACTAGACCACCATAGGGCTTTAGTAGTGGAGAGAGATACCACCACAGGGCTTTAGTAGTGGGGAGAGCGATATACTAGACCACCGTAGGGCTTTAGTAGTGGAGAGAGAGATATACTAGACCACCATAGGGCTTTAGTAGTGGAAAGAGAGATATAGTAGACCACCACAGTGCTTTAGTAGTGGGGAGAGAGATATACTAGACCACCACAGGGCTTTAGAGTGGAGAGAGACATATACTAGACCACCGTAGGGCTTTAGAGTGGAGAGAGAGATATACTAGACCACCGTAGGGCTTTAGTAGTGGAAAGAGAGATATACTAGACCACCACAGGGCTTTAGTAGTGGAGAGAGATATACTAGACCACCATAGGGCTTTAGTAGTGGAGAGAGATACCACCACAGGGCTTTAGTAGTGGAGAGAGAGATATACTAGACCACCATAGGGCTTTAGTAGTGGAGAGAGATACCACCACAGGGCTTTAGAGTGGAGAGAGACATATACTAGACCACCGTAGGGCTTTAGAGTGGAGAGAGAGATATACTAGACCACCGTAGGGCTTTAGTAGTGGAAAGAGAGATATACTAGACCACCACAGGGCTTTAGTAGTGGAGAGAGATATACTAGACCACCATAGGGCTTTAGTAGTGGAGAGAGATACCACCAAAGGTCTTTAGTAATGGAGAGAGACCACCATAGGGCTTTAGCAGTGGAGAGAGAGAGATATACTAGACCACCACAGGGCTTTAGTAGTGGAGAGAGTGAGATACTAGACCACCGTAGGGCTTTAGAGTGGAGAGAGAGATATACTAGACAACCATAGGGCTTTAGTAGTGGAGAGAGAGATATACTAGACAACCATAGGGCTTTAGTAGTGGAGAGAGAGACCAACACGGGTCTTTAGTAGTGG
Source organism: Oncorhynchus tshawytscha (assembly GCF_018296145.1). Taxonomy (NCBI): domain Eukaryota; kingdom Metazoa; phylum Chordata; class Actinopteri; order Salmoniformes; family Salmonidae; genus Oncorhynchus; species Oncorhynchus tshawytscha. The sequence goes on along the minus strand of NC_056441.1, from coordinate 2,292,905 downwards.
AGAGAGATATATACTAGACCACCACAGGGCTTTAGTAGTGGAGAGAGTGATATACTAGACCACCACAGGGCTTTAGTAGTGGAGAGAGAGACCACCACAGGGCTTTTGTAGTGGAGAGAGAGTTATACTAGACCACCACATGGCTTTAGTAGTGGAAAGAGAGACCACCACAGGGCTTTTGTAGTGGAGAGAGAGTATTACTAGACCACCATAGGGCTTTAGTAGTGGAGAGAGAGACCACCACAGTGCTTTTGTAGTGGGAGAGAGTATTAATATACCACCACAGGGCTTTAGTAGTGGAGAGAGAAGAGAGAGAGAGAGAGAGAGAGAAACCACCATAGGGAATTAGTAGTGGAGAGAGAGAGAGATACCACCACAGGGCTTTTGTAGTGGAGAGAGAGTATTACTAGACCACCATAGGGCTTTAGTAGTGGAGAGAGATACCACCACAGGGCTTTAGTAGTGGGGAGAGAAATATACTAGACCACCATAGGGCTTTAGTAGTGGAGAGAGAGATATACTAGACAACCATAGGGCTTTAGTAGTGGAGAGAGAGATATACTAGACCACCACAGGGCTTTAGTAGTGGAGAGAGATATACTAGACCACCATAGGGCTTTAGTAGTGGAGAGAGATACCACCACAGGGCTTTAGTAGTGGAGAGAGAGATATACTAGACCACCGTAGGGCTTTAGTAGTGGAGAGAGGGATATACTAGAGCACCACAGGGCTTTTGTAGTGGAGAGATACCACCAAAGGTCTTTAGTAATGGAGAGAGACCACCATAGGGCTTTAGCAGTGGAGAGATACCACCACAGGGCTTTAGTTGTGGAGAGAGAGATATCCTAGACCACCACAGGGCTTTTGTAGTGGAGATATACCACCACAGGGCTTTAGTTGTGGAGAGAGAGATATCCTAGACCACCACGGGGCTTTAGTAGTGGAGAGAGAGATATACTAGACCACCATAGGGCTTTAGTTGTGGAGAGAGAGATATACTAGACAACCATAGGGCTTTAGTAGTGGAGAGAGAGATATACTAGACAACCATAGGGCTTTAGTAGTGGAGAGAGGACCACCACAGGGCTTTAGTAGTGGAGAGAGAGATATACTAGACCACCACAGGGCTTTAGTAGTGGAGAGAGTGATATAATGACCACCACAGGGCTTTAGTAGTGGAGAGAGAGACCACCACAGGGCTTTTGTAGTGGAGAGAGAGTTATACTAGACCACCACATGGCTTTAGTAGTGGAAAGAGAGACCACCACAGGGCTTTTGTAGTGGAGAGAGAGTATTACTAGACCACCATAGGGCTTTAGTAGTGGAGAGAGAGACCACCACAGTGCTTTTGTAGTGGAGAGAGAGTATTAATATACCACCACAGGGCTTTAGTAGTGGAGAGAGAGAGAGAGAGAGAGAGAGAGAGAGAGAGAGAGAAACCACCATAGGGAATTAGTAGTGGAGAGAGAGAGAGATACCACCACAGGGCTTTTATAGTGGAGAGAGAGTATTACTAGACCACCATAGGGCTTTAGTAGTGGAGAGAGATACCACCACAGGGCTTTAGTAGTGGGGAGAGAAATATACTAGACCACCGTAGGGCTTTAGTAGTGGAGAGAGAGATATACTAGACAACCATAGGGCTTTAGTAGTGGAGAGAGAGACCACCACGGGGCTTAAGTAGTGGAGAGAGAGGTATACTAGACCACCGTAGGGCTTTAGTTGTGGAGAGAGAGATATACTAGACAACCATAGGGCTTTAGTAGTGGAGAGAGAGACCACCATGGGGCTTTAGTAGTGGAGAGAGAGGTATACTAGACCACCCTAGGGCTTTAGTAGTGGAGAGAGATATATACTAGACCACCATAGGGCTTTAGTAGTGGGGAGAGAGATATACTAGACCACCACAGGGCTTTAGTAGTGGAGAGAGAGATATACTAGACCACCATAGGGCTTTAGTAGTGGAGAGAGATATATACTAGACCACCACAGGGCTTTAGTAGTGGAGAGAGAGATATACTAGACCACCATAGGGCTTTAGTAGTGGAGAGATACCACCACAGGGCTTTAGTAGTGGAGAGATAGCACCATAGTGCTTTAGTAGTGGAGAGATACCACCCTAGGGCTTTAGTATTGGAGAGAGAGATATACTAGACCACCACAGGGCTTTAGTAGTGGAGAGAGATACCACCACAGGGCTTTAGTAGAGGAGAGAGAGAGATACTAGACAACCATAGGGCTTTAGTAGTGGAGAGAGCGATATACTCAACCACCACAGGGCTTTAGTAGTGAAGAGAGAGATATACTCGACCACCACAGGGCTTTAGTAGTGAAGAGAGAGATATACCAGACCACCATAGGGCTTTAGTAGTGGAGAGAGAGACCACCACGGGGCTTTAGTAGTGAAGTTAGAGATATACTAGACCACCACAGGGCTTTAGTAGTGGAGAGAGAGATATACTAGACCACCACAGGGCTTTAGTAGTGGAGAGAGAGATATACTAGACCACCACAGGGCTTTAGTAGTGGAGAGATACCACCACAGGGCTTTAGTAGTGGAGAGAGGACCACCACAGGGCTTTAGTAGTGGAGTGAGAGATATACTAGACCACCACAGTGCTTTAGTAGTGGAGAGAGAGATATATTAGACCACCACAGGGCTTTAGTAGTGGAGAGAGAGATATACTAGACCACCACAGGGCTTTAGTAGTGGAGAGAGAGATATACTAGACCACCACAGGGCTTTAGTAGTGGAGAGAGAGATATACTAGACCACCACAGGGCTTTAGTAGTGGAGAGAGAGATATACTAGACCACCACAGGGCTTTAGTAGTGGGGAGAGAGATATACTAGACCACCACAGGGCTTTAGTAGTGGAGAGAGAGATATACTAGACCACCACAGGGCTTTAGTAGTGGAGAGAGAGTTATACTAGACCACCACAGGGCTTTAGTAGTGGAGAGAGAGATATACTAGACCACCACAGGGCTTTAGTAGTGGGGAGAGAGATATACTAGACCACCACAGGGCTTTAGTAGTGGAGAGATACCACCATAGGGCTTTAGTAGTGGAGAGATACCACCACAGGGCTTTAGTAGTGGAGAGAGAGATATACTAGACCACCACAGGGCTTTAGTAGTGGAGAGAGGACCACCACAGGGCTTTAGTAGTGGAGAGAGAGATATACTAGACCACCACAGGGCTTTAGTAGTGGAGAGAGGACCACCACAGGGCTTTAGTAGTGGAGAGAGAGATATACTAGACCACCACAGGGCTTTAGTAGTGAGAGAGAGATATACTAGACCACCACAGGGCTTTAGTAGTGGAGAGAGACCACCACAGGGCTTTAGTAGTGGAGAGAGAGATATACTAGACCACCACAGGGCTTTAGTAGTGAGAGAGACCACCACAGGGCTTTAATAGTGGAGAGATACCACCACAGGGCTTTAGTAGTGGAGAGAGAGATGTACTAGACCACCACAGGGCTTTAGAGTGGAGAGAGAGATATACTAGTCCACCGTAGGGCTTTAATAGTGGAAAGAGAGATATACTAGACCACCACAGGGCTTTAGTAGTGGAGAGAGAGATATACTAGACCACCATAGGGCTTTAGTAGTGGAGAGAGATACCACCACAGGGCTTTAGTAGTGGAGAGAGAGAGATATACTAGACCACCACAGGGCTTTAGAGTGGAGAGAGAGATATACTAGACCACCATAGGGCTTTAGTAGTGAGAGAGAGATATACTAGACCACCACAGGGCTTTAGTAGTGGAGAGAGAGATAGGGCTTTACTAGAACCACCACAGGGCTTTAGTAGTGGAGAGAGATATACCAGACCACACCATAGGGCTTTAGTAGTGGAGAGAGATATACTAGACCACCACAGGGCTTTTAGTAGTAGACCACCACAGGGCTTTAGAGTGGAGAGAGATATACTAGACCACCAGGACCACCACAGGGCTTTAGTAGTGGAGAGAGCTTTAGTAGTGGAGAGAGTATATATACTAGACCACCACAGGGCTTTAGTAGTGGAGAGAGAGATATACTAGACCACCATAGGGATTTAGTAGTGGAGAGATACCACCACAGGGCTTTAGTAGTGGAGAGATAGCACCATAGTGCTTTAGTAGTGGAGAGATACCACCCTAGGGCTTTAGTAGTGGAGAGAGAGATATACTAGACCACCACAGGGCTTTAGTAGTGGAGAGAGAGTTATACTAGACCACCACAGGGCTTTAGTAGTGGAGAGAGAGATATACTAGACCACCACAGGGCTTTAGTAGTGGGGAGAGAGATATACTAGACCACCACAGTGCTTTACTAGTGGAGAGATATATACTAGACCACCACAGGTTTTTAGTAGTTGAGAGATACCACCATAGGGCTTTAGTAGTGGAGAGATACCACCACAGGGCTTTAGTAGTGGAGAGAGAGATTTACTAGACCACCACAGGGCTTTAGTAGTGGAGAGAGAGATATACTAGACCACCACAGGGCTTTAGTAGTGGAGAGAGGACCACCACAGGGCTTTAGTAGTGGAGAGAGAGATATACTAGACCACCATAGGGCTTTAGTAGTGGAGAGAGAGATATACTAGACCACCACAGGGCTTTAGTAGTGGAGAGAGGACCACCACAGGGCTTTAGTAGTGGAGAGAGAGATATACTAGACCACCATAGGGCTTTAGTAGTGGAGAGAGATATATACTAGACCACCACAGGGCTTTAATAGTGGAGAGATACCACCACAGGGCTTTAGTAGTGGAGAGAGAGATGTACTAGACCACCACAGGGCTTTAGAGTGGAGAGAGAGATATACTAGTCCACCGTAGGGCTTTAGTAGTGGAGAGAGAGATATACTAGACCACCACAGGGCTTTAGTAGTGGAGAGAGATATATACTAGACCTAGTAGTGGAGAGAGATATATACTAGACCACCACAGGGCTTTAGTAGTGGAGAGAGATATACTAGACCACCACAGGGCTTTAGTAGTGGAGATATATACTAGACCACCACAGGGCTTTAATAGTGGAGAGATACCACCACAGGGCTTTAGTAGTGGAGAGAGAGATTTACTAGACCACCACAGGGCTTTAGTAGTGGAGAGAGAGATATACTAGACCACCACAGGGCTTTAGTAGTGGAGAGAGGACCACCACAGGGCTTTAGTAGTGGAGAGAGAGATATACTAGACCACCATAGGGCTTTAGTAGTGGAGAGAGATATATACTAGACCTAGTAGTGGAGAGAGATATATATACTAGACCACCATAGGGCTTTAGTAGTGGAGAGAGATATATACTAGACCTAGTAGTGGAGAGAGATATATACTAGACCACCACAGGGCTTTAGTAGTGGAGAGAGGACCACCTGGGAGCAGATATATGTTTGACCTGCCAGGCACGGCCACGTTCTGCTGCTGACTGGTTGGTTTCATTTCAAATGTCATTCCCTTCACAGTGCACTCTGGTCCTTGGTCAAAGACACAGTGTAGGGAATAGGTTTCCATTTGGGATGAAGGTTGTGTTCCTGTCTTCCCCAGCCGGAAGGGGATGCCTCAGGGGCGGCGGCTCAAAGAGAGACTGGAGACAGAAAAGTGGCAGCTTGCCCTCCGCTGATCTCATCACTGATGATGTTCTTCAAGACCACGTTATCGACTCGTCCTTTCTTTTACTTTCATCCTGTTTCTTTCTACCCAGCGATTAAAGAAGTTAACGTGTGAATAATAGTGGATGATTTGACCGAGTGGAGGGATTGACATCTCAGGCTTGAGGAAAGTCTGAAAAGGGAAGAACTTCCACGCAATTATGCCTTTCAGAAACATAACTCTTAACAAAAATCTCCCCGGAATCACTTCCATCCGTTTCTGATTCTAATCTGATTGTGACACGGCTCTAAGAGATTCTAATCTGATTGTGACACGGCTCTAAGAGATTCATCTGATTGTGACACGGCTCTAAGAGATACTAATCTGATTGTGACACGGCTCTAAGAGATTCTAATCTGATTGTGACACGGCTCTGAAAGATACTAATCTGATTGTGACACGGCTCTAAGAGATTCATCTGATTGTGACACGGCTCTAAGAGATACTCATCTGATTGTGACACGGCTCTAAGAGATACTCATCTGATTGTGACACGGCTCTAAGAGATTCTAATCTGATTGTGACACGGCTCTAAGAGATTCTAATCTGATTGTGACACGGCTCTAAGAGATTCTAATCTGATTGTGACACGGCTCTAAGAGATTCTAATCTGATTGTGACACGGCTCTGAAAGATACTAATCTGATTGTGACACGGCTCTAAGAGATTCTAATCTGATTGTGACACGGCTCTAAGAGATTCTAATCTGATTGTGACACGGCTCTGAAAGATACTAATCTGATTGTGACACGGCTCTAAGAGATTCTAATCTGATTGTGACACGGCTCTAAGAGATTCTAATCTGATTGTGACACGGCTCTAAGAGATTCTAATCTGATTGTGACACGGCTCTAAGAGATTCTAATCTGATTGTGACACGGCTCTGAAAGATACTAATCTGATTGTGACACGGCTCTAAGAGATTCTAATCTGATTGTGACACGGCTCTAAGAGATTCTAATCTGATTGTGACACGGCTCTGAAAGATACTAATCTGATTGTGACACGGCTCTAAGAGATTCTAATCTGATTGTGACACGGCTCTAAGAGATTCTAATCTGATTGTGACACGGCTCTAAGAGATTCTAATCTGATTGTGACACGGCTCTGAAAGATACTAATCTGATTGTGACACGGCTCTAAGAGATTCTAATCTGATTGTGACACGGCTCTGAAAGATACTAATCTGATTGTGACACGGCTCTAAGAGATTCTAATCTGATTGTGACACGGCTCTAAGAGATTCTAATCTGATTGTGACACGGCTCTGAAAGATACTAATCTGATTGTGACACGGCTCTAAGAGATTCTAATCTGATTGTGACACGGCTCTGAAAGATACTAATCTGATTGTGACACGGCTCTAAGAGATTCTAATCTGATTGTGACACGGCTCTGAAAGATACTAATCTGATTGTGACACGGCTCTAAGAGATTCTAATCTGATTGTGACACGGCTCTGAAAGATACTAATCTGATTGTGACACGGCTCTAAGAGATTCATCTGATTGTGACACGGCTCTAAGAGATTCTAATCTGATTGTGACACGGCTCTAAGAGATTCTAATCTGATTGTGACACGGCTCTGAAAGATACTAATCTGATTGTGACACGGCTCTAAGAGATTCTAATCTGATTGTGACACGGCTCTGAAAGATACTAATCTGATTGTGACACGGCTCTAAGAGATTCTAATCTGATTGTGACACGGCTCTAAGAGATTCTAATCTGATTGTGACACGGCTCTAAGAGATTCTAATCTGATTGTGACACGGCTCTAAGAGATTCTAATCTGATTGTGACACGGCTCTGAAAGATACTAATCTGATTGTGACACGGCTCTAAGAGATCCACATTCCAGAGGAGTCAGAACACAATAGGAACCCTGAACCCTGATGGCAATTCCAAGTCAAGCCCATCAGACACAATTTAATAACATTATCAGATAAAATCTCACTTACTGTAAGTGGCTGTTTAACATGATTTAACTATGATTGACATGTAAGAGAAAATCTTTAAAAACATATATACAGTCTATGGACTTCGTTCCCTATGAACCCCTATTCCAACAGCAAGGTGCTACAGAGGGAAGTGTGTACGGCACAGTAACATCACTAGGGCCGAGCTCCCTGCCATCCAGGACCTCTATAAAATTACCTTGATAAGATTTTACCCCCAAGCCATAAAACGGCTAAATAGTTAGTTCATTTAAAAAGTTAACCAAAAGCTACCCAGACTACCTGCATTGACCCTGTGACTCATCACATACTGCTGTTACTGTCTATTATCTATCCTTTACCCCTACCTACAGTATACTGCTGTTACTGTCTATTATCTATCCTTTACCCCTACCTACAGTATACTGCCGTTACTGTTTATTATCTATCCTTTACCCCTACCTACAGTATACTGCTGTTACTGTCTATTATCTATCCTTTACCCCTACCTACAGTATACTGCTGTTACTGTCTATTATCTATCCTTTACCCCTACCTACAGTATACTGCTGCTACTGTCTATTATCTATCCTGTTGTCTAGTCACTTTACCCCTACCTACAGTATATGTACATACAGTATCTACCTCAAGTACCTCGTACCCATTGACTCAGAACTGGCACCCCGTGTATATAGCCTGGTACTCCATGTATATAGCCTGGTACCCCATGTATATAGCCTGGTACCCCATGTATATAGCCTGGTACCCCATGTATATAGCCTGGTACCCCGTGTATATAGCCTGGTACCCTGTGAATATAGCCTGGCACCCCATGTATATAGTCTGGTACCCCATGTATATAGCCTGGTACCCTGTGTATATAGCCTGGCACCCCATGTATGTAGCCTGGTACCCCATGTATATAGCGTGGTACCCCGTCTATATAGCCTGGTACCCTGTCTATATAGCCTGGTACCCTGTGTATATAGCCTGGCACCCCGTGTATATAGCGTGGTACCCCATGTATATAGCCTGGTACCCCGTGTATATAGCCTTGTACCCCGTGTATATAGCCTGGCACCCTGTGTATATAGCCTGGCACCCTGTGTATATAGCCTGGAACCCTGTGTATATAGCCTGGCACCCTGTGTATATAGCCTGGAACCCTGTGTATATAGCCTGGCACCCTGTGTATATAGCCTGGAACCCTGTGTATATAGCCTGGAACCCTGTGTATATAGCCTGGTACCCCTTGTATATAGCCTGGTACCCTGTGTATATAGCCTGGTACCCTGTGTATATAGCTTGGAACCCTGTGTATATAGCCTGGTACCCTGTGTATATAGCCTGGTACCCCGTGTATATAGCCTGGTACCCCATGTATATAGCCTGGTACCCCGTGTATATAGCCTGGTACCCCGTGTATATAGCCTGGTACCCCGTGTATATAGCCTGGTACCCCGTGTATATAGCCTGGAACCCTGTGTATATAGCTTGGCACCCTGTGTATATAGCCTGGCACCCTGTGTATATAGCCTGGCACCCTGTGTATATAGCCTGGTACCCTGTGTATATAGCCTGGCACCCTGTGTATATAGCCTGGTACCCTGTGTATATAGCCTGGCACCCTGTGTATATAGCCTGGTACCCTGTGTATATAGCCTGGCACCCTGTGTATATAGCCTGGAACCCTGTGTATATAGCCTGGCACCCCGTGTATATAGCCTGGCACCCCATGTATATAGCCTGGTACCCCGTGTATATAGCCTGGCACCCTGTGTATATATTCTGGCACCCTGTGTATATAGCCTGGAACCCTGTGTATATAGCCTGGAACCCTGTGTATATAGCCTGGAACCCTGTGTATATAGCCTGGAACCCTGTGTATATAGCCTGGAACCCTGTGTATATAGCCTGGAACCCTGTGTATATAGCCTGGAACCCTGTGTATATAGCCTGGAACCCTGTGTATATAGCCTGGCACCCTGTGTATATAGCCTGGAACCCTGTGTATATAGCCTGGAACCCTATGTATATAGCCTGGAACCCTGTGTATATAGCCTGGAACCCTGTGTATATAGCCTGGAACCCTGTGTATATAGCCTGGCACCCTGTGTATATAGCCTGGCACCCTGTGTATATAGCCTGGAACCCTGTGTATATAGCCTGGCACCCTGTGTATATAGCCTGGTACCCTGTGTATATAGCCTGGAACCCTCTGTATATAGCCTGGTACCCTGTGTATATAGCCTGGTACCACATCTATATAGCCTGGTACCCCGTGTATATAGCCTGGTACCCCGTGTATATAGCCTGGTACCCCGTGTATATAGCCTGGAACCCTGTGTATATAGCTTGGCACCCTGTGTATATAGCCTGGCACCCTGTGTATATAGCCTGGCACCCTGTGTATATAGCCTGGTACCCTGTGTATATAGCCTGGCACCCTGTGTATATAGCCTGGTACCCTGTGTATATAGCCTGGCACCCTGTGTATATAGCCTGGTACCCTGTGTATATAGCCTGGCACCCTGTGTATATAGCCTGGAACCCTGTGTATATAGCCTGGCACCCCGTGTATATAGCCTGGCACCCCATGTATATAGCCTGGTACCCCGTGTATATAGCCTGGCACCCTGTGTATATATTCTGGCACCCTGTGTATATAGCCTGGAACCCTGTGTATATAGCCTGGAACCCTGTGTATATAGCCTGGAACCCTGTGTATATAGCCTGGAACCCTGTGTATATAGCCTGGAACCCTGTGTATATAGCCTGGAACCCTGTGTATATAGCCTGGAACCCTGTGTATATAGCCTGGAACCCTGTGTATATAGCCTGAACCCTGTGTATATAGCCTGGCACCCTGTGTATATAGCCTGGAACCCTATGTATATAGCCTGGAACCCTATGTATATAGCCTGGAACCCTGTGTATATAGCCTGGAACCCTGTGTATATAGCCTGGAACCCTGTGTATATAGCCTGGCACCCTGTGTATATAGCCTGGAACCCTGTGTATATAGCCTGGAACCCTGTGTATATAGCCTGGCACCCTGTGTATATAGCCTGGAACCCTGTGTATATAGCCTGGAACCCTCTGTATATAGCCTGGTACCCACATCTATATAGCCTGGTACCACATCTATATAGCCTGGTACCCTGTGTATATAGCCTGGTACCCCATGTATATAGCCTGGTACCCCATGTATATAGCCTGGTACCCCGTGTATATAGCCTGGTACCCCGTGTATATAGCCTGGTACCCCGTGTATATAGCCTGGTACCCCATGTATATAGCCTGGTACCCCATGTATATAGCCTGGTACCCCATGTATATAGCCAAGTTATCGTTACTCATTGTGTATTTATTCCTTTGTGTTTCTCTTTGCATAGTTAGGAGAAACTATTTCACTAGTAGTCTACACCTTTTGGTTACAAAGCATGTGACAAATAAAATGGGATTGGATTGATTTGATTTGACTGATAGCTCTTGGCCGCCACTGTGGAAGGGAGCATTGCATGCTGGTACCTGTAGTTTTTGTTCTCTGCGTCTTTATAGAAGTGATCGTAAGGGAGCATTGCATGCTGGTACCTGTAGTTTTTGTTCTCTGCGTCTATGTAGAAGTGATTATAGTGGGAGTAGGCCTCGTTCCCCTCAGCATCCTTCAGCTGCACCTGGAGACTGTACTCTTGGGAGCTGGTCAGCAGGTGGATGAGGTCATTTCCTGCCCAGTACTCTCCCGAGGGATCCCCAAAACCCTGCATCAGGTACGGTGAGAGAAAGAGGACAAACTGAATGAAGGGTCATATGAAACAAATGTCACTTTAGAGGGTAAATATAACATCAACAGAGATATGTTAAGATACAATGTCACTTCAGAGAGTAAATTTAACATCAACAGAGATATGTTAAGATACAATGTCACTTTAGAGGGTAAATATAACATCAACAGAGATATGTTAAGATACAATGTCACTTCAGAGAGTAAATTTAACATCAACAGAGATATGTTAAGATATAAATGGCATTGTACCTTTGAGAGGAATGAAGAGGGATGAAGAGTTAAATGATTTTGCCTGAGGGAAGTGAATAAGCAAACATCTTGATAACTCCTGACTCTTTGACCTTCTACTGACAGTTGGTCCCTGTATTGCTTGACACTGCAATGTCTTATCCCGGATGTTGAGTAAATGACATCACTAAGCTGCTCCTGAGAGTACTAGGCCAGGACATGGACATCGATTCTATCATAGTCTACATGAATTGTGGTGACATTATAAAGGGCAGCTCTGAACAGTTGAAACTGTTTTTCAAAGAGCTGGTTGACTCTCTGCTAGACACTGACAAAAGACCCATCATATCTGGCCCTGTGCCCTTCTCTGAATCGTGGCATTGAACGATTTAGCAGGATTCTTTCTCTTCACAACTGGCTACGTGATTATTGCAGCTCAGTGGGAGTAACTTTATTAACAATTTCAATACCTTTTGGAAACAAAGGTCGTTTTATGAGGAGGATGGGATCCTTTCACAGCATTATAAGGCTGCGTTGAGACAATGTCTTATCAATGACCCAAGCCCAGCTCAGTTAATCCCTACCATTGTAATGCTGAGATGTCATAATGCTTCAGCAAATATACATTATACCTGGAAGACACACTATGTACTAAGTAACCTAATGTATGTCCCTCTAACTGCCCTGAATGCCTCAGCTGATCCTACAGCTGTTGTCTGCAGTAATCATGTGCCTATGAACCAGATTTATACTGTCAGCATTGAGGTGATGTGCCCTAGGAAGTTCACTGTGAGCAGGTCACCCTGCACTAACATAAATAACATGAGCACATCCACTGCTGCTAAGCTTCCCAGTAAACCAATGAAAACAAGCAAGCATTCCAGAAGAAAAGTGCTCAAAATAGCCCACGTTAACATATGTAGCTTAAGAAACAAGGTTCATGAAATCAATAATTTACTAGTAACAGATTACATTTGTCTCTGAAACTCACTTAGATAATACCTTTGATGATACAGTGGTACCAATACATGGTTATAACATCTACAGGAAGACAGAAATGACAAAGGTGGAGGTGTTACGGTCCATATTCGGAACCTCAATCCTGTAAAGCTTAGTCTCTCTGTGGTCTCTCTGTCGTCTCTCTGTCGTCTCTCTGTCATCTCTTTGTGGTCTCTCTGTGGTCTCTCTGTGGTCTCTCTGTGGTCTCTCTGTAGTCTCTCTGTAGTCTCTCTCTGTCTCTCTCTGTCTCTCTGTCTCAGTCTCTCTCTGTCTCTCTGTGGTCTATCTGTAATCTCTCTGTAGTTTCTCTGTAGTCTCTCTCTGTCTCTCTGTCGTCTCTCTGTCGTCTCTCTATAGTCTCTCTATAGTCTCTCTATAGTCTCTCTGTCGTCTCTCTGTCTCTCTGCCATCTCTCTGCCGTCTCTCTGTAGTCTCTCTGTGGTCCCTCTGTGGTCTCTCTGTCGTCTCTCTGTCGTCTCTCTGTCGTGTCTCTAGTCTCTCTATAGTCTCTCTGTCGTCTCTCTGTCTCTCTCTGTCTCTCTGCCGTTTCTGTAGTCTCTCTGTAGTCTTTCTGTGGTCTTTCTGTGGTCCCTCTGTGGTCTCTCTGTCGTCTCTCTGTCGTCTCTCTGTCGTGTCTCTGTCGTGTCTCTGTAGTCTCTCTCTGTCTCTCTGTCGTTTCTGTCGTCTCTCTGTCGTCTTTATGTGGTCTTTCTGTGGTCTGTCTGTAGTCTCTCTGTCTCTCTGTCTCTCTGTGGTCTCTCTCTGTCTCTCTGTGGTCTCTCTCTGTCTCTCTGTCTCTCTCTGTGGTCTCTCTGTAGTCTCTCTGTGGTCTCTCTGTAGTCTCACTGTCGTCTCAATGTAGTCTCTCTGTAGAATCTCTCTGTCTCTCTGTAGTCTCTCTCTGTCTCTCTGTGGTCTCTCTCTGTCTCTCTGTCGTCTCTCTGTCGTCTCTCTGTCGTCTTTCTGTGGTCTCTCTGTAGTCTCTCTCTGTCTCTCTGTAGTCTCTCTGTGGTCTCTCTGTGGTCTCTCTGTAGTCTCTCTCTGTAGTCTCTCTCTAGTCTCTCTAGTCTCTCTCTCTCTGTGGTCTCTCTGTGGTCTCTCTGTAGTCTCTCTCTAGTCTCGTCACTCTGTGGTCTCTCTCTAGTCTCTGTCTAGTCTCTCTCTAGTCTCTCTCTGTGGTCTCTCTGTGGTCTCTCTGTGGTCTCTTTGTATTCCCTCTGCAGTCTCTCTGTAGTCTCTCTGTCGTCTCTCTCTGTCTCTCTGTAGTCTCTCTCTGTCTCTCTCTGTGGTCTCTCTGTCATCTCTCTGTAGTCTCTCTGTAGTCTATGTGTCATCTCTCTGTAGTCTCTCTCTGTCTCTCTGTAGTCTCTCTGTAGTCTCTCTGTCGTCTCTCTGTAGTCTCTCTCTGTCTCTCTGTAGTCTCTCTCTGTCTCTCTCTGTAGTCTCTGTGTCGTCTCTCTGTCGTCTCTCTCTGTCTCTCTGTAGTCTCTCTCTGTCTCTCTGTGGTCTCTCTGTAGTCTCTCTCTGTCTCTCTGTAGTCTCTCTCTGTCTCTCTGTGGTCTCTCTGTAGTCTCTCTCTGTCTCTCTGTAGTCTCTCTCTAGTCTCTCTCTGTGGTCTCTCTGTAGTCTCTATGTCGTCTCTCTGTCATCTCTCTGTCGTCTCTCTGTCGTCTCTCTGTGGTCTCTCTGTGGTGTCACTCTGTGGTCTCTCTGTGGTCTCTCTGTGGTCTCTCTGTGGTATCTCTGTCTCTCTGTAGTCTCTCTCTGTAGACTCTCTCTGTAGACTCTCTCTGTAGACTCTCTCTCTGTCTCTCTGTAGTCTCTCTGTCTCTCTGTCTCTCTGTGGTCTCTCTCTGTCTCTCTGTGGTCTCTCTCTGTCTCTCTGTCTCTCTCTGTGGTCTCTCTGTAGTCTCTCTGTGGTCTCTCTGTAGTCTCACTGTCGTCTCTGTAGTCTCTCTGTAGTATCTCTCTGTCTCTCTGTAGTCTCTCTCTGTCTCTCTGTAGTCTCTCTCTGTCTCTCTGTCGTCTCTCTGTCGTCTCTCTGTCGTCTCTCTGTCGTCTCTCTGCCGTCTCTCTGTCGTCTCTCTGTCGTCTCTCTGTCGTCTCTCTGTCGTCTCTCTGTGTCTTTCTGTGGTCTCTCTGTAGTCTCTCTCTGTCTCTCTGTAGTCTCTCTGTGGTCTCTCTCTGTCTCTCTGTGGTCTCTCTGTAGTCTCTCTCTAGTCTCTCTCTAGTCTCTCTCTAGTCTCTCTCTAGTCTCTGTCTAGTCTCTCTCTAGTCTCTCTCTGTGGTCTCTCTGTGGTCTCTCTGTGGTCTCTCTGTATTCCCTCTGCAGTCTCTCTGTAGTCTCTCTGTCGTCTCTCTCTGTCTCTCTGTAGTCTCTCTCTGTCTCTCTCTGTGGTCTCTCTGTCATCTCTCTGTAGTCTCTCTGTAGTCTCTCTGCCTCTCTGTGGTCTCTCTCTGTCTCTCTGCCGTCTCTCTGCCGTCTCTCTGTGGTCTCTCTGTCGTCTCTCTGTCGTCTCTCTGTCGTCTCTCTGTAGTCTCTCTGTAGTCTCTCTGTAGTCTCTGTCTAGTCTCTCTGTGTCTCTCTGTAGTCTCTCTCTGTGGTCTCTCTGTCGTCTCTCTAGTCTCTCTAGTCCCTCTGCAGTCTCTCTCTAGTCTCTCTAGTCTATCTCTGTCTCTCTGTAGTCTCTCTCTGTCTCTCTGTAGTCTCTCTCTGTCTCTCTCTGTCATCTCTCTGTAGTCTCTCTGTAGTCTCTGTGTCGTCTCTCTGTAGTCTCTCTCTGTCTCTCTCTGTCTCTCTCTGTCGTCACTCTGTTGTCTCTCTGTAGTCTCTCTGTAGTCTCTCTCTGTCTCTCTGTGGTCTCTGTAGTCTCTCTGTGGTCTCTCTGTGGTCTCTCTGTCTCTCTGTAGTCTCTCTCTGTCTCTCTGTAGTCTCTCTCTGTCTCTCTGTAGTCTCTCTCTGTCTCTCTCTGTCATCTCTCTGTAGTCTCTCTGTAGTCTCTCTCTGTCTCTCTGTAGTCTCTCTGTCTCTCTCTAGTCTCTCTCTGTGGTCTCTCTGTAGTCTCTCTGTCGTCACTCTGTGGTGTCTCTGTGGTGTCTCTCTGTGGTCTCTCTGTGGTCACTCTGTGGTCTCTCTGTGGTCACTCTGTGGTCTCTCTGTGGTATCTCTGTGGTATCTCTGTCTCTCTGTAGTCTCTCTCTGTAGTCTCTCTCTCTGTCTCTCTGTAGTCTCTCTCTGTCTCTCTGTAGTCTCTCTCTGTCTCTCTGTAGTCTCTCTCTGTAGGCTCTCTGTAGGCTCTCTGTAGGCTCTCTGTAGGCTCTCTCGGTCTCTCTGTAGTCTCTCTGTCTCTCTGTAGTCTCTCTCTAGTCTCTCTCTAGTCTCTCTCTAGTCTCTCTCTAGTCTCTCTCTAGTCTCTCTCTAGTCTCTCTCTGTGGTCTCTCTGTCGTCTCTCTGTATTCCCTCTGCAGTCTCTCTGTAGTCTCTCTGTCGTCTCTCTGTAGTCTATCTCTGTCTCTCTGTAGTCTCTCTCTGTCTCTCTGTAGTCTCTCTCTGTCTCTCTGTAGTCTCTCTCTGTCATCTCTCTGTAGTCTCTCTGTAGTCTCTGTGTCGTCTCTCTGTAGTCTCTCTCTGTCTCTCTGTAGTCTCTCTCTGTCTCTCTCTGTCGTCACTCTGTCGTCTCTCTGTAGTCTCTCTCTGTCTCTCTGTAGTCTCTCTCTGTCTCTCTGTGGTCTCTGTAGTCTCTCTCTGGTCTCTCTGTGGTCTCTCTGTGGTCTCTCTGTAGTCTCTCTCTGTCTCTCTGTAGTCTCTCTCTGTCTCTCTCTGTCGTCTCTCTGTAGTCTCTCTCTGTCTCTCTGTAGTCTCTCTCTGTCTCTCTGTGGTCTCTGTAGTCTCTCTCTGTCTCTCTGTGGTCTCTCTGTGGTCTCTCTGTAGTATCTCTCTGTCTCTCTGTAGTCTCTCTCTGTCTCTCTGTAGTCTCTCTCTGTCTCTCTGTAGTCTCTCTCTGTCTCTCTGTAGTCTCTGTCTCTCTGTAGTCGCTCTCTGTCTCTCTGTAGTCGCTCTCTGTCTCTCTGCATGCTGGGAGTGATTGGTGCATGCTGGGAATTGTTTGAGTGAAGGAGTGCGTGTGTTGTGGAGAGTTAGATATTCACAACTTTCTTTCGGTTTGCTATTTCTTGGTGGCATTTTTTTTGTTGATGCATGATTAACGTTATTATTTTTGTTGTGGTAGAATTAAGTATTTTGTTTTCATATCGAAATTACCCTGATTTTGGCGGGATGGCAGCCCGAATGGGGATGCCGTCCCTGTCACTTCGGCATGGCTTTAGGTGTGTTACTGAAGCTGCTGTCACAGTGGAGGAGTTTCTGGTCGCCGTAGGAGAGAAGGTAGGCTATGAGAATATTGCGTATGCATCCCGGATGAATAAAGCTGTGGTGGTATTTCTTAAAGAAGAGTGTCTAGTTGATCGGATGGTTGAGCATGGTGTACTTCTTAAAGGAATGTTTATTCAAGTTACGCCGCTTTTTTCTCCGTCAACAAGGGTAACGATTTCAAATGTACCACCGTTTATTCCTAATGAGCTATTGGAGCGCGAGTTATTGCGCTTTGGGAAGTTCACCAGTTCAATTAAGGTTGTCCCATTGGGTTGCAAACACCGGCGTTGAAACAGGTAATGTCATTTCGGCGACAGGTGTTTATGTTTTTGGACTCACCGGAGCAGACTTTAGAGTTATCGTTTAAAATCAAGTATGACAATAGATTGTATATGGCTTATGCTAGTACGGGTAGTCAATGGTGTTTTGAGTGTGGGGATGTTGGTCACAAGCGACATGCTTGCCCGAAAAGGGAGAAGGCAGAGGGAGGGGCACAGGTGGTCATCGTAACGCCTGGGCCCACTGATGTAGGGAGAGGTGAGCTGACAGCGGTAGAGCAGCCAAAAGCACCTGTTGCTGAGGAACAAGTTATCCGTGTTGAGGGCACGGGGTTGCAACTTGTATTAGAAGGAAATGTTATGCTACAGAAAAGTATTGTTGTAGAAGGTAAGGATGTATCTGAAGAGCCAGTTCCTCAGACTGGTGAGCAGGTGCCCAGTATGAGTGCTGGGGTAAAGGAGGGGGTTCATGTGGAGCTAGGCTCCCAGGGAGTGGAGGAGATGCCCACTACGAGTGCTGGGGTTCATGTAGAGCTAGGCTCCCAGGTAGTGGAGTAGATGCCCACTACGAGTAATGAGGTACAGGAGGGTTTGCATGTGGAGCTAGGCTCCCAGGTAGTGGAGGAGATGCCCACTACGAGTAATGAGGTACAGGAGGGTTTTCATGTGGAGCTAAGCTCCCAGGTAGTGGAGGAGATGCCCACTACGAGTGCTGGGGTTCATGTGGAGCTAGGCTCTCAGTTAGTGGAGAAGATGCCCACTATGAGTAGTGATGTTCAGGTGGGGCTAGTCTCCCAGATAGTGGAGGAGATGCCTAGTACGAGTGATGAGGTGCAAGTGGAGAGTGTTGAAAGGGATGTGGTAGAGGGGAGTCAGTTGTCTGTGTTCTCAGCTGAGGAGGATCAAGAGAAGGATATGGATATCTCTTTAGATATGACAGCTGCTGGTGCGGACTCAGTTTATGATCTAGAGGAGGTAAATGAGTTTCTGGATCAGACTTTTGGGAAATCTGTCAAATTGGCAGATTATTTTGATGTTGATAAGTTTGTGAGGTCAGCTGTGGTGTTATAGAAGACGGTGGGGTTAGACCAGCTGAATGAGAAGAAGCGGTTTCGCTTGAGGAAATTTATTACTGCTGTTGCAGCAGCAAAAGGTGATGGGAAACGTAGTCAGGTTAAGAGAAGAAGAAAAAAATAATGATGATGATCATGCTTCATAGGGTGTCTTTTTTCTCATTGGTTTCTCTGTGGTTTCTTCTGCTTTTCTTTTCTCTTTTCTACATGGAGGTACTAAGGGTAGGTTCTCTCAATATGAATGGGGGAAGGGACAAGAATAAGAGGGCTTGGGTATTAGAAGTAATAAAACAGAAAAGGCTTCATGTAGTTTTCCTACAGGAGACACATAGCGATGAGGAAAATGAGGTTGACTGGGGTATGTGGTGGGAGGGGCAGCATGTACTCAGTCATGGTACTAATTTCAGTGCTGGGGTGGCAATATTGTTTTCCTCAGGCTTAGGAGTGACTGTGGTATCTACAACAGAGATTGTCAAGGGTCGGGTTTTATTGGTCAAGGTGGATGTTATAGAGTTTTTGTTTGTTTTTTTGAATGTTTATGCTCCTAATGAGGGTACAGAGCGTATTGCTGTATTTGATCAACTAAAGGAAACGTTAAGACAGTGTGACCAAGGGGGGTGTATGGTTTTAGGGGGTGACTGGAACTGTACAGTGGATTTTACTGTTGATCGCACCGCTGAAGAACCTCACCTGCGGTCAGCCACTTGCCTGTCTGGCCTATTAACTGAGTTTGAGCTTTCTGATGTGTGGAGAGTAAGGAATGCCAAAGTTAGGCAGTACACATGGCTAAAAATTAATGAAGGTCGTGTCAGTGCAGCACGGTTAGATAGGTTGTATGTATCTGAGCAATACTGTAGTAGGGTTAGAAAGTGTGCCATTACTCCTGTGGGTTTCTCTGATCATCATATGGTTACTGTTGATATTCACTTGTCCTGTCCACGAAGGTCATCACCTTACTGGTATTTTAATGTTAAATTGTTACATGATGTCATGTTTTGTGACAGGTTTTTGTTGTTTTGGGAAAAATGGAGGGGTATAAAAGGGAATTTTGAGTCCTTGAGACAATGGTGGGAGGTTGGGAAGGCCCAAATACGAGTTTTTGTCAACAGTATACTGCTCTGTCTCAAACTGAATTTAAAGAGACTATCAAGGCCCTTGAACAGGACATCAAATCTATTGAATTGAAGCTGCTCACTCAGAATGACCCTGGACTAGTCATGAACTTACAGGACAAGAGACATGAACTGAGGTCGTTTCTGCATGAAAGAGTGAAGGGTGCCTTGATTAGGTCTCGTTTCGCTTCCCTCAAGGATATGGATGCTCCTAGTGCTTTTTTTTTTTTTTAACCTAGGAAAGTCGACATTTCAACGTAAACAGATGGTCTGCCTTCGTCTCCCTGATGGGAAGGTGACCACGAATGATATTGAAATGCGTCAACATGCCGTGGATTTCTACTCGTCCCTTTATAAGGCGGAGGATTGTGACTCTATGTGTACTGAACAGTTGTTACATGGTCTTCCTAAATTGGGACCTGAGCAGAGAGTCGCATTGGACGCTGACATTACACTGCAGGAGCTGTCCACAGCAGTTATGCAGCTCTCAACAGGCCGAGCCCCTGGCATCGATGGGTTACCATCTGAGTTTTATAAGCACTTTTGGGGGTCTATTGGGGAGGACTTTTATGAAGTGATGTGTGAATCTTTTCATGAGGGTTCTCTTCCTGTATCCTGTCAACGTGCAGTGCTTTCACTGTTGCCAAAAAGGGGATTTGGCTCTCATAAAAAATTGGAGACCTGTTGCTTTGCTGTGCGCAGAATATAAAATTGTTTCTAAATGTCTCTCAAACAGGTTGAAAGAGTATCTGGGGTTGTTGATCCACAAGGACCAGTCCTACTGTGTACCTGATCGCTCTATTGTTGACAACTTGTTTCTGATAAGAGATGTTTTAGACATTTGTAAACTGTCTGATGTAAATGTGGGTTTACTTTTGTTGGATCAGGAGAAGGCTTTTGATCGTGTGGACCACCAGTACTTGTTTAAAATAATGAAAGCCTTTGGGTTTGGGGATGTTTTTCTGTCTTGGGTGAATTTACTGTATGCTGGAGCCTCGTGTATGGTGAAGGTGGGTGGTGGTTTAAGTTGCCCCATCCCTGTCGAAAGGGGCATCAGGCAGGGATGCCCAATTTCAGGGCAGTTATATAGTCTGGCGATTGAACCAATGCTTTGTTTTTTAAGAGCGAAGCTTACTGGTTTCTTTGTGCCAGGTGTAACGAAGGGTCCCACGATAGCACTGTCTGCGTATGCAGATGACGTGATAGTTTTTATTACAGGGGTGAGGATGTTAAGGTTCTCTCAAACGCTTTAAAGGTGTATGAGGGGGCCTCCTCAGCTAAAGTCAATTGGGGAAAGAGTGAAGCGCTGTGGGCAGGTCAGCTTCAGATGGGGTCTACTCCACGGTTACCAGGGGGGCTTCAGTGGGGCAGAGATGGAATGAAGACTTTGGGGGTTTTTCTAGGCTCCGATGTCTTTCAAAAAAAGAACTGGGAGGGTGTAGTGGTGAAAGTGTGTGCCAGACTGTCAATGTGGAAATGGGTGTTGCCCCAGCTGTCTTATAGGGGACGGGTCCTGGTAGCTAATAATCTTGCTGCTTCTACCCTGTGGCACAGACTAATGATTTTACAGCCACCAAAGGGTCTGATACAAGAGCTTCAGAGGACCCTTGTCAATTTCTTCTGGTCTGGGCAACACTGGATTAAAGCTGCAGCCCTGTACCTGCCACTGCACGAGGGTGGGCAAGGCCTGGTGGACATTTCCTCTAGGATCACGGCTTTCAGGCTCCAAGCAGCCCAGAGATTGTTGTACAGAGACTGTTCTAGCTGGGTCGAAATAGCCTACATATTGATGAGGAGAGCGGGCTGTTTGGGCTTCGACAAGCATCTTTTCCTCTTAATGCTGGAGGGGGGTGATTTGACTGGCCTGACTCCATTTTATGAGTCTGTTATGCAGGCTTGGAGAGTCTTTGTCAAGTCCCGTAAGGCCTGCACGCCACCAGGGATGTGGCTTTTTGAAGAGCCTCTTTTTCACAACACTGCCATCCAGTCCCGTGTTCTGGGTTCAGCTAGCCTACGTTCATGCCTGTTAGGCGTGGGGTGTACCAAGCTGGGTCATCTGATGCAGAGCAGGAGCAGATTGAGGAGCTGGGAGAAAGAGCGGGATCCGATCATCTCGCCTACTGAGGAAGGTCGTCGATGAGGTCTGCGATTCCTTGCCAGTGCTTCATCTGCAGTATGTGACTGACACTTCCAATTCTGATCGGTGGAAGGAGGGTCTGGATTATGTGTTCCCTGCACTGATTGTTAGTGCTGCGATGGGGGCATTTGAAGAGGATGTGGGGATGCTGCTTTCCTTCGATACCCCGGAGCTGGGGGAGTTCAAGGAGGTGGGAAAGAAGGCCATGTACAGAATATGTGTAAAGGTGTCCCATGCCTCTTCCCTGGAAGGGGTAAAATCGACGAGGTGGGCGGATGTGCTTGGTCCAGGTGCCTCTCCAAAAGGCTGTTGGCGATCATTATATAAACTGCCTATTGATAAGAGGACAGCTGACCTCCAATGGAGGATAATACATGGAGCTATAGCCACCAATATGCATCTGGTACACCTGGATCCTACTGTTGGGGAGGGGTGTCCATTCTGTGCTGGGTCTGAATCTCTGGCACATCTGTTTTTATTGTGTCCCAGGTTGGTTGGGATGATTGAACTGATCACTGATTGGTTCTCAACGTTGGGAGAGGTTTTCTCTTCCCAACTGTATATATTTGGGCCAAAGTACAGGTTCAGTCAAAAGGGTGTAGTTGTGTTGCTTAATTTTGTGTTAGGGGCAGCAAAATTAGCGATATGGAAGACCCGAAAGGACAGCATTCGGGGACAGGGGTCTGTGGATGTGGTGGGAATGCTGGAGGGAATGTTGGCAGCGAGACTAAGGATTGAGTTTACCTATTACAAACTTGTCAACAATATCGATCTGTTTTTGAGTATATGGGGTATACCGAGGCTGTTGTGTGTAGTTACTGTGGAGGAGGAATTGGAGTTGTGTTTTTAATTGATGTGTAACTGTGGTTTTGTATGAGTATTTATTGTGTGGTGGGCCCCCAGACCCAATAAAGAGTATTTAAAACTCAAACTCTCTCTGTCTCTCTGTAGTCTCTCTCTGTAGTCTCTCTGTCTCTCTGTAGTCTCTCTGTGGTCTCTCTGTGGTCTCTCTGTGGTCTCTCTCTGTCTCTGTCTCTCTCTGTCTCTCTCTATCTCTCTCTGTCTCTCTCTGTGGTCTCTCTGTAGTCTCTCTGTGGTCTCTCTCTGTCCCTCTGTGGTCTCTCTTTCTCTCTGTGGTCTCTCTCTGTCTCTCTGTGGTCTCTCTCTGTCTCTCTGTGGTCTCTCTCTGTCTCTCTGTGGTCTCTGGCTGTCTCTCTGTGGTCTCTGGCTGTCTCTCTGTGGTCTCTCTGTAGTCTCTCTGTCTCTCTGTGGTCTCGCTCTCTCTCTGTGGTCTCTCTCTGTCTCTCTGTAGTCTCTCTGTAGTCTCTCTGTGGTCTCTCTCTGTCTCTCTGTGGTCTCTCTCTGTCTCTCTGTAGTCTCTCTGTCTCTCGGTGGTCTCGCTCTCTCTCTGTGGTCTCTCTGTAGTCTCTCTGTGGTCTCTCTGTCTCTCTGTGGTCTCTCTCTGTCTCTCTGTGGTCTCTCTCTGTCTCTCTCTGGTCTCTCTGTGGTCTCTCTCTGTCTCTCTGTGGTCTCTCTCTGTGGTCTCTCTCTGTCTCTCTGGTCTCTCTCTGTCTCTCTGTGGTCTCTCTCTGTCTCTCTGTGGTCTCTCTCTGTCTCTCTGTGGTCTCTCTCTGTCTCTCTGTAGTCTCTCTGTGGTCTCTCTCTGTCTCTCTGTGGTCTCTCTCTGTCTCTCTGTGGTCTCTCTCTGTCTCTCTGTGGTCTCTCTCTGTCTCTCTGTAGTCTCTCTGTGGTCTCTCTCTGTCTCTCTGTGGTCTCGCTCTGTCTCTCTGTGGTCTCTGGCTGTCACAGCCCTTGTTTGTTACGTGAATGTGAATATATGAACGAGGTCTGGGAGTGTTAATTATCCGGGCAGAATGCTTGATATTACCGTAACTTCAGACTAATCTTGGATAAACATTGTGTGGTCAGTTTGGGCAGTCAAACGATTCAACACACACAGACATACTGTACAGACACACACACACACACACACACAGACATACTGTACAGACACACACACACACACACACACACACACACACAGACATACTGTACAGACACACACACACACACAGACACACACACACACACGACCAACACACAAACAGACACACACACACACACACACACACACACACACACATGACCAACACACAAACAGACACACACACAGAGACACAGATACACACACACACACAGAGACACACACACACACACAGACACACAGACACACAGATACACACACACACAGACACATACACAGACACACACACACGTTATCTTCTGTCTACAGAGGCCCATACTCCCACGCTCCAAATATTTATCATCCACTTGTGAAAATACTCTTCTTAAAAAAACTATTTGAAAATCGCTTTTGCGCCGTAACGGCAGTCCTCTGAGTATTACATTTTCCAACCAAGCTGTTCAATCAACAACACAGAGCCTCTCGTATCCTCAGACTGTCATTTAAGTCACGGATCTCAATGTTTCTGTGTGTAGGTTTGTGTTAAGTATTGGACAACACTGTTACTGAGTCCCAAATGGCACCCTATTCCCTATGTAGGGGGGATGTGATGTGTGTGGGGGTAGGAGTGTGTGTGTGTGTGTCTGATGTGTGTGGGGGGTCGGGTGTGTGTGTGTGTGTCTGATGTGTGTGGGGGTGTGTGGGGGTCTGATGGAGTGTGTGTGTGTGTGTCTGATGTGTGTGGGGGTAGGAGTGTGTGTGTGTGTGTCTGATGTGTGTGGGGTCGGAGTGTGTGTGTGTGTGTGTGTGTGTCTGATGTGTGTGGGGGTCGGAGTGTGTGTGTGTGTCTGATGTGTGTGGGGGTCGGAGTGTGTGTGTGTGTGTCTGATGTGTGATGTGGGGTCGGAGTGTGTGTGTGTGTCTGATGTGTGTGGGGATCGGAGTGTGTGTGTGTGTCTCTGATGTGTGTGGGGGTCGGAGTGTGTGTGTGTGTGATGTGTGTGGGGGTCGGAGTGTGTGTGTGTGTCTGATGTGTGTGGGGATCGGAGTGTGTGTGTGTGTCTCTGATGTGTGAGGGGATCGGAGTGTGTGTGTCTCTGATGTGTGTGGGGGTCGGAGTGTGTGTGTGTGTCTCTGATGTGTGATGATTGTGTGTGGGGGTCGGACACAGACAGAGAGAGTGCAGGTGCAACAACAGAACAGGGAGTGTCGTACGGGAACAAGGGGTGATTGCCTATCAAAACATCCAGGGTTACAGGTTTGTCTGTATCCCACACCTCCCCAATCCTGAACCCTCTCCAACCCTCTGTCTGTATCCCATACCTCCCCAACCCTGAACCCTCTACAGCCCTCTGTCTGTATCCCATACCTCCCCAATCCTGAACCCTCTCCAACCCTCTGTCTGTATCCCACACCTCCCCAATCCTGAACCCTCTCCAACCCTCTGTCTGTATCCCACACCTCCCCAATCCTGAACCATCTAATGACTGGAACCTCAAACCATTACTCCTCCTGATCCTACATACTGTTATAACCACAGCCCTTCCTGATCCTACATACTGTTATAACCACAGCCCCTCCTGATCCTACATACTGTTATAACCACAGCCCCTCCTGATCCTACATACTGTTATAACCACAGCCCCTCCTGATCCTACATACTCTTATAACCACAGCCCCTCCTGATCCTACATACTGTTATAACACTGCCCCTCCTGATCCTACATACTGTTATAACCACAGCCCCTCCTGATCCTACATACTGTTATAACCACAGCCCCTCCTGATCCTACATACTCTTATAACCACAGCCCCTCCTGATCCTACATACTCTTATAACCACAGCCCCTCCTGATCCTACATACTGTTATAACACTGCCCCTCCTGATCCTACATACTGTTATAACCACAGCCCCTCCTGATCCTACATAATGTTATAACTGCCCCTTTGATTCTGTCTTAACAGACACTCCTGCCTCGTGGAGGAAGAGGTCTCCGCTGACCTACCAAAGAAGACTTTTTATAACCTACCAAAGAAGACTTTTTATGACCTACCAAAGAAGACTTTTTATGACCTACCAAAGAAGACTTTTTATGACCTACCAAAGAAGACTTTTTATGACCTACCAAAGAAGACTTTTTATGACCTACCAAAGAAGACTTTTTATGACCTACCAAAGAAGACTTTTTATGACCTACCAAAGAAGACGTTTTATGACCTACCAAAGAAGACTTTTTATGACCTACCAAGGAAGACTTTTTATGACCTACCAAGGAAGACTTAGTTGGCATTTTATGTTTAAGTTCTAGTGAACATACCATCTTGTAATCCCTCCATCCAGGAAAAGACGATGCTTCCAGCCTCCACTTCTACAGAACACCTGTAGAGGTAAGACTTTTCTGGTTACAGAACACCTGTAGAGGTAAAGACTTCTGGTTACAGAACATGACCTGGTTACAGAACAAGAGGTAAACACACTTCTTTACAGAACACCTGTGTAAACCCACTGGTTACAGAACACCTGTAGAGGTAAACACACTTTGGTTACAGAACACCAAGGTAAACTTTTTCTGGTTACAGAACACCTGTAGAGGTAAACACACTTCTGGTTACAGAACACCAGAGGTAAAAGACTTCTTTACAGAACACCTGAACCAATGGGAAGATGGGTATGGGAATGATGGGTATGGGAATGATGGGTATGGGAATGATGGGTATGGGAATTTATGTTTAAAAAAAGTTACTATTTGAGATATGAAAATAGAAAACAAAAACAATCTTGTATTTATCCCTCCATGTGTGTGTGTGTGTGTGTGTGTGTGTGTGTGTGTGTGTGTGTGTGTGTGTGTGTGTGTGTGTGTGTGTGTGTGAAAGAGAGAGAGAATGGGTATGTAGGGCTTCAGTATGACAGAATGATGTTTCAATAATCAGTACAGGGTTAACGTTACAGTCCATTTAACACCATGGTACCCTCCAAACTCGTCTTACCACTGTTGACCAGAACACACTGTTGACCAGGAACCATAGTGTACTACTGTTGACCAGGAACCATAGTGTACTACTGTTGACCAGGAACCATAGGGTACCACTGTTGACCAGGAACCATAGTGTACTACTGTTGACCAGGAACCATTACCTGGTTACAGAACACCTGTTGACCAGGAACCATAGTGTACTACTGTTACAGAACACCTAGGGTACCACTGTTGACCAGGAACCATAGTGTACTACTGGTTGACCATCAACCAGAACAATGTTGACCATGTACCACTGTTGACCAGGTAAACCATAGTGTACCACTGTTGACCAGGAACCATAGTGGTTGACCAGAACCCTGTTGACCAGAGTGTACCACTGTTGACCAGGACCCAGGGTGCCACTGTTGACCAGGACCCACTTCTGGTTACAGAACCATAGTGTACCACTGATGACGAGGTAAACCATAGTGTACCACTGTTGACCAGGACCCATAGGGTACCACTGTTGACCAGAACTATAGTGTACTACTGTTGACGAGGAACCATAGTGTACCAACCAGGACCCTAGGGTACCACTGGTTGACCAGAACCACTACTGTTGACCAGGACCCATAGGGTACCAACCAGGAACCATAGTGTACTACTGTTGACCAGGACCCATAGGGTACCAGTTGAATCAACCATAGGGTACCAATGTTGACCATCAACCATAGTGTACCACTGTTGACCAGGAACCATAGTGTACCACTGTTGACCAGGAACCTGACCAGGAACCATAGTGTACCACTGTTGACCAGGAACCATGGGTACCACTGTTGACCAGGAACCATAGTGTACCACTGTTGACCAGGACCCATAGTGTACCACTGTTGACCAGGAACCATAGGGTGCCACTGTTGACCAGGACCCATAGTGTACTACTGTTGACGAGGAACCATAGTGTACCACTGTTGACGAGGAACCATAGTGTACCACTGTTGACCAGGACCCATAGGGTACCACTGTTGACCAGGAACTATAGTGTACTACTGTTGACGAGGAACCATAGTGTACCACTGTTGACCAGGACCCATAGGGTACCACTGTTGACCAGGACCCATAGTGTACTACTGTTGACCAGGACCCATAGGGTACCACTGTTGACCAGGAACCATAGTGTACTACTGTTGACCAGGACCCATAGTGTACTACTGTTGACCAGGACCCATAGAGTACTACTGTTGACCAGGACCCATAGGGTACCACTGTTGACCAGGACCCATAGGGTACCACTGTTGACCAGGACCCATAGAGTACTACTGTTGACCAGGACCCATAGGGTACCACTGTTGACCAGGACCCATAGGGTACCACTGTTGACCAGGACCCATAGGGTACCACTGTTGACCAGGAACCATATGGTGCCACTGTTGACCAGGACCCATAGTGTACTACTGTTGACGAGGAACCATAGTGTACTACTGTTGACCAGGAACCATAGTGTACCACTGTTGACCAGGACCCATAGGGTACCACTGTTGACCAGGAACTATAGTGTACTACTGTTGACCAGGAACCATAGTGTACCACTGTTGACCAGGACCCATAGGGTACCACTGTTGACCAGGAACCATAGTGTACTACTGTTGACCAGGACCCATAGTGTACTACTGTTGACCAGGACCCATAGGGTACCACTGTTGACCAGGACCCATAGGGTACTACTGTTGACCAGGAGCCATAGTGCACTACTGTTGACCAGGACCCATAGTTCACTACTGTTGACTAGGACCCATAGGGTACTACTGTTGACCAGGACCCATAGGGTACTACTGTTGACCAGGTACCATAGTGTACCACTGTTGACCAGGACCCATAGTGTACCACTGTTGACCAGGACCCATAGGGTACCACTGTTGACCAGGACCCATAGGGTACTACTGTTGACCAGGACCCATAGGGTACTACTGTTGACCAGGACCCATAGGGTACTACTGTTGACCAGGACCTAGTGTACTACTGTTGACCAGGACCCATAGGATACTACTGTTGACCAGGAGCCATAGTTCACTACTGTTGACCAGGACCCATAGTTCACTACTGTTGACCAGGACCCATAGTGTACTACTGTTGACCAGGACCCATAGTTCACTACTGTTGACCAGGACCCATAGTTCACTACTGTTGACCAGGACCCATAGTTCACTACTGTTGACCAGGACCCATAGTTCACTACTGTTGACTAGGACCCATAGTTCACTACTGTTGACCAGGACCCATAGTGTACTACTGTTGACCAGGACCCATAGTTCACTACTGTTGACCAGGACCCATAGTTCACTACTGTTGACCAGGACCCATAGTGTACTACTGTTGACCAAGATCCTTTGTGACATGATCTGATGTAAGGGCTCTAGAAATAATTTTAATTGATTGATTGACATCAAATCTTCACTGCAGTAACATCTTATTCAACATCAGATTAACAACATCACGGTAACATATTTACATCACAGTAACATCACAGTAACATAGTAACATCACAGTAACATCACGGTAACCTCACAGTAACATATTAACATCACGGTAACATCACAGTAACATATTAACATCACAGTAACATAGTAACATCACGGTAACATCACAGTAACATAGTAACATCACGGTAACATCACAGTAACATATTAACATCACGGTAACATCACAGTAACATATTAACATCACGGTAACATCACAGTAGCATCACGGTAACATCACAGTAACATAGTAATATCACAGTAACATCACGGTAACATCACAGTAACATCACAGTAACATAGTAACATCACAGTAACATAGTAACATCACAGTAACATAGTAACATCACAGTAACATAGTAACATCACGGTAACATAGTAACATCACGGTAACATCACAGTAACATCACGGTAACACAGTAACATCATGGTAACATATTAACATCACAGTAACATCACAGTAACATCACGGTAACATATTAACATCACGGTAACATCACAGTAACATCACGGTAACATCACAGTAACATCACAGTAACATCACAGTAACATCACAGTAACATCACAGTAACATAGTAACATCACAGTAACATAGTAACATCACGGTAACATCACAGTAACATCACAGTAACATCACAGTAACATAGTAACATCACAGTAACATAGTAACATCACGGTAACATCACAGTAACATCACGGTAACATATTAACATCACAGTAACATCACAGTAACATGACAGTAACATATTAACATCACAGTAACATAGTAACATCACGGTAACATCACAGTAACATATTAACATCACAGTAACATAGTAACATCACAGTAACATCACAGTAACATCACGGTAACATAGTAACATCACGGTAACATCACGGTAACATCACAGTAACATCACAGTAACATCACAGTAACATCACGGTAACATTACGGTAACATCACGGTAACATCACAGTAACATATTAACATCACGGTAACATATTAACATCACAGTAACATCACAGTAACATCACGGTAACATAGTAACATCACGGTAACATCACGGTAACATCACAGTAACATCACAGTAACATCACGGTAACATCACGGTAACATTACGGTAACATCACAGTAACATTACGGTAACATCACAGTAACATCACAGTAACATCACAGTAACATCACGGTAACATCACAGTAACATCACAGTAACATCACAGTAACACCACAGTAACATCCCGGTAACATCACGGTAACATCACAGTAACATCACAGTAACATCACAGTAACACCACAGTAACACCACAGTAACACCACAGTAACATCACAGTAACATCACAGTAACATTGTAACATCACGGTAACATAGTAACATTACAGTAACATAGTAACATCACGGTAACATCACAGTAACATCACAGTAACATCACAGTAACATCACAGTAACATCACAGGAACATTAACATCACAGTAACATCACATTAACATAGTAACATCACAGTAACATATTAACATCACGGTAACATCACAGTAACATATTAACATCACGGTAACATAGTAACATTACGGTAACATAGTAACATCACGGTAACATCACAGTAACATCACGGTAACATAGTAACATCACAGTAACATATTAACATCACGGTAACATCACAGTAACATCACGGTAACATAGTAACATCACGGTAACATCACAGTAACATCACGGTAACATAGTAACATCACAGTAACATCACGGTAACATAGTAACATCATGGTAACATCGGTAACATCCCGGTAACATCACAGTAACATCACGGTAACATCACAGTAACATCACAGTAATATCACGGTAACATATTAACATCACAGTAACATCAGGTAACATATTAACATCACAGTAACATCACGGTAACATAGTAACATCACAGTAAAATCACAGTAACATCACAGTAACATCACAGTAACATCACAGTAACATCACGGTAACATCACAGTAACATCACAGTAACATCACGGTAACATAGTAACATCACAGTAAAATCACAGTAACATCACAGTAACATAGTAACATCACAGTAACATCACAGTAACATAGTAACATCACAGTAACATCACAGTAACATCACAGTAACATCACGGTAACATCACGGTAACATTACGGTAACATCACAGTAACATCACAGTAACATCACAGTAACATCACAGTAACATAGTAACATCACAGTAACATCACAGTAACATAGTAACATCACAGTAACATCACAGTAACATCACATTAACATCACGGTAACATCACAGTAACATCACGGTAACACAGTAACATCACAGTAACATCACATTAACATCACGGTAACATCACAGTAACATCACGGTAACACAGTAACATCACAGTAACATCACGGTAACATCACAGTAACACCACAGTAACATCACAGTAACACCACAGTAACACCATAGTAACATCACAGTAACACCACAGTAACACCATAGTAACATCACAGTAACATCCCGGTAACATCACAGTAACACCACAGTAACATCACAGTAACATCCCGGTAACATCACGGTAACATCACGGTAACATCACAGTAACATCACAGTAACACCATAGTAACATCACAGTAACATCCCGGTAACATCACAGTAACATCACAGTAACATCACAGTAACACCACAGTAACACCACAGTAACATCACAGTAACATCCCGGTAACATAGTAACATCACGGTAACATCACATCTACATCTCTGAAGTCCAGCACCCAACTTAACTCAAATGACCACAGCAACAACTTTCTGTGTATTTGGGTTGCTAGGATACAAAACAACATTCCACCTAGATCCCAGACCCTTACAGTGGAGACATCCACACCACCTGTGGCAGAGGTGAATATCTTCCCTTTACATGGATGTTCTCTCTATGAGACATGTTTTTAGTGTTTCCAGTTCTTTCCCAGAGGAGGCCTCCGTTCCTCGTGGTCAAATAGGTCGGAGTCTTTTACGAAGACTTGGAAAAGGAAAATAAGAAAATACTATGGTTATTATCTGTCACAACCAGGGCTTAGTCCCCAATGCACCTTCTACACTATACAGTGCATTACTTTTAATGAGCCCTATCGGCCCTGTTCAACAGAAGTACACTATTTCACTACTTTAGGGGATAGCGTGTCATTTTTGGACGAATTGTACAATATCCAGCCAAGACTGTGGTCCTTTTAAGCAATATTCTGGATTCAGACCATGGGACCTGAAATAGATTTTTTAAATAGGGTTTTTAAATAGATTTTTAAAATAGGGTTTTTAAATAGATTTTTTTGGGGGGGAAGAAATGCAATTCCCTAAAGAGGGCATTGGATTGTGCTGAACAGTTCTGTTCTGGATATTCCGTAGTCACAGGGATACTGGCAGAGACATTTAGGGCCATATCTATTGTTTTATAATACAGCCTTGAGCTCATCACATTTCATAGAAATAACCTTTTCACTATGATTTTATGCTGGTTAGCATATGCAATTGATGTTGAATTTTTTAGGGGTATGTGTTTTTTTTCCTCAAAGAAAAGAAAAGTCAATTTAATGAAATGTAATATATCATAGAAATAAATATAATTTTTACAGGATTACATCAGCATCCTTATCGAATATCATATTTTATATTCTAACTTTATAAGTGTGTTAGAATGTCAGTTCTGTGTGTATTTCCCAGAAAGCAGGTTCAAACCAACGATGATATCTGTTGAACAAGGTGTGAATGTGTGTATTTCCCAGAAAGCAGGTTCAAACCAACGATGATATCTGTTGAACAAGGTATGCTCCAAAATAACCAACGAGCTGTTATATAGCTGGTAACCATGGCAGCGTCAAAATGTGTCGACAACCAAGACATTTATTATACCCTGGCCAAGTTTATGAGAGGCTTTTTAGAAAGCACTCATGATTAAAACTTGTTTGCCAAACGTCCATGCCATTTGCACGTTTGTGCTTTACTGAAACGTCCACACCAGAAAAACACACGCTCTAAATATCACTTTGTCACAGTGGGTTTGTTTTCATTAGTCAGTCGTTACACACAAACACACACATTTAAACACACACTCTACATTAAAAACAGGTCAATTGAAACCTGCTCCAGTTTACTGCAGCAGCCACTCGGCTTGCTGCCTTGCATGGGGCTAGATGTAGAGTGTGTGTACGTGACTGCCATGAAGCTAAATGGTTGGATGGCAGACAGATTGAAAGCACCGGGGTAACGCAGCTGGAGTCTGTTGTTTTCCAAATAGTACCCTGTACCCTATGGTCCCTGGTCAGTACAGAGCGAGAGAGAGAGCGAGAGAGAGAGCGAGAGAGAGCGAGAGAGAGAGCGAGAGAGAGCGAGAGAGAGCGAGAGAGAGCGAGAGAGAGAGAGAGAGAGCGAGAGAGAGCGAGAGAGAGCGAGAGAGAGCGAGAGAGAGAGAGAGAGAGCGAGAGAGAGAGAGAGAGAGAGAGAGAGAGAGAGAGCGAGAGACAGAGAGAGAGAGAGAGAGAGAGAGAGACAGCGAGAGAGAGAGAGAGAGAGAGAGAGCGAGAGAGCGAGAGAGAGAGAGCGAGAGAAAGAGAGAGAGAGAGAGAGAGACAGAGAGAGAGAGAGAGAGACAGAGAGAGAGAGAGAGAGAGAGACAGAGAGAGAGAGAGAGAGAGAGCGAGAGAGAGAGAGAGCGAGCGAGCGAGAGTTTGTGAAAAAGCTATGAATAACAAAACACCAATTTCAACAGTATTTTCTCTCATCAGTATTTTTCTGAACAGAGGTCCAGGCCTCTCTAAATCTGTGCCAGTGATGTGTCTTGTCTTCAGACTGTGAGAGCAGAGAGTGGCTGGACCGGGCCTCTTGTTTGTTATAGCGTTCTCAGACATTTCCACTTGGCCATTCTCCCCCTCTGTATTACATTAAAACGCTCTGTCCTTCCAGGACTTAATGTGCCATTTTCAAAAACAATACAATTTAATAAAAAATATATATTTAATTCATAGGGTTTGTGAGGATTTTTTCGACACTTGAGGATTTCACGATCACCATGATCACAGCTGCACAATATGTGACCAATACAATGGGATTTGATACGAAGAAAAGTCAATTATTGCACATAAAAGCAGAACCACTGCATAAGGTAATTCAATGTAACCCCTTACCTTCACTGTGTTGGTAGAGTTGGGGGGGTCGTAACCCCTTACCTTCACTGTGTTGGTAGAGTTGGGGGGGTCGTAACCCCTTAACTTCACTGTGTTGGTAGAGTTGGGGGCCATAACCCCTTACCTTCACTGTGTTGGTAGAGTTGGGGTGTCATAACCCCTTACCTTCACTGTGTTGGTAGAGTTGGGGGTCGTAACCCCTTACCTTCACTGTGTTGGTAGAGTTGGGGGTCGTAACCCCTTACCTTTACTGTGTTGGTAGAGTTGGGGGTCGTAACCCCTTACCTTCACTGTGTTGGTAGAGTTGGGGGTCGTAACCCCTTACCTTCACTGTGTTGGTAGAGTTGGGGGTCGTAACCCTTACCTTCACTGTGTAGGTAGAGTTGGGGTCGTAACCCCTTACCTTCACTGTGTTGGTAGAGTTGGGGGTCGTAACCCCTTACCTTCACTGTGTTGGTAGAGTTGGGGGTCGTAACCCCTTACCTTCACTGTGTGGGTAGAGTTGGGGGTCGTAACCCCTTACCTTCACTGTGTTGGTAGAGTTGGGGGTCGTAACCCCTTACCTTCACTGTGTTGGTAGAGTTGGGGGTCGTAACCCCTTACCTTCACTGTGTGGGTAGAGTTGGTGGGTCGTAACCCCTTACCTTCACTGTGTTGGTAGAGTTGGGGGTCGTAACCCCTTACCTTCACTGTGTGGGTAGAGTTGGTGGGTCGTAACCCCTTACCTTCACTGTGTTGGTAGAGTTGGGGGTCGTAACCCCTTACCTTCACTGTGTTGGTAGAGTTGGGGGTCGTAACCCCTTACCTTCACTGTGTTGGTAGAGTTGGGGGTCGTAACCCCTTACCTTCACTGTGTGGGTAGAGTTGGGGGTCGTAACCCCTTACCTTCACTGTGTGGGTAGAGTTGGGGGTCGTAACCCCTTACCTTCACTGTGTGGGTAGAGTTGGGGGTCGTAACCCCTTACCTTCACTGTGTGGGTAGAGTTGGGGGTCGTAACCCCTTACCTTCACTGTGTTGGTAGAGTTGGGGGTCGTAACCCCTTACCTTCACTGTGTGGGTAGAGTTGTGGGGGTCGTAACCCCTTACCTTCACTGTGTGGGTAGAGTTGGTGGGTCGTAACCCCTTATCTTCACTGTGTGGGTAGAGTTGGTGGGTAGTAACCCCTTACCTTCACTGTGTGGGTAGAGTTGGGGGTCGTAACCCCTTACCTTCCCTGTGTGGGTAGAGTTGCGGGGGTCGTAACCTCTTACCTTCACTGTGTTGGTAGAGTTGGGGGGGTCGTAACCCCTTACCTTCACTGTGTGGGTAGAGTTGGTGGGTCGTAACCCCTTACCTTCACTGTGTTGGTAGAGTTGGGGGGGTCGTAACCCCTTACCTTCACTGTGTGGGTAGAGTTCGGGGGTCGTATGCTGTGGACACCATTCTCTGTGAGCCCAGATCTGAAGATTTCAGCACAGTTTCTGTAGATCACTGGCTCCTCTTTGGGTGTAGTGGGTATATCTGGGTAGAGAGGGATAGCATTCAGGATAATGCCTATGTACTGGGTATATCTGGGTAGAGAGGGATAGCATTCTGGATAATGACTATGTACTGGGTATATCTGGGTAGAGAGGGATAGCATTCAGGATAATGACTATGTAGTGGGTATATCTGGGTAGAGAGGGATAGCATTCTGGATAATGACTATGTACTGGGTATATCTGGGTAGAGAGGGATAGCATTCAGGATAATGACTATGTACTGGGTATATCTGGGTAGAGGGGGATAGAATTCAGGATAATGACTATGTACTGGGTATATCTGGGTAGAGAGTGATAGCATTCAGGATAATGACTATGTACTAGGTATATCTGGGTAGAGAGGGATAGCAGTCAGGATAATGACTATGTACTGGGTATATCTGGGTAGAGAGGGATAGCATTCAGGATAATGACTATGTACTGGGTATATCTGGGTAGAGAGTGATAGCATTCAGGATAATGACTATGTACTGGGTATATCTGGGTAGAGAGTGATAGCATTCAGGATAATGACTATGTACTGGGTATATCTGGGTAGAGAGTGATAGCATTCAGGATAATGACTATGTACTGGGTATATCTGGGTAGAGAGTGATAGCATTCAGGATAATGACTATGTACTGGGTATATCTGGGTAGAGAGTGATAGCATTCAGGATAATGACTATTGGTTTTCCTGGACTAAAAACCAGTGGAAAAGCAAAACAAAATGCTTTCATTACTTCCAATTAACAAACACATTCACAGTAGATCTTTCTCACCATTGCAGTGGGTGACCATGGCTAGCAGCTGCTGCACGGTGTCAGTCAGTACAGCCTGCTGTTTCTGCAGTAGTGTGCTGTTGTGTGTGGAGGTCCCCAGCTCTCCGTTTAGCTGGGTGACCAGGCGCCTCTGTCTCTCCAGCATGTCCTGCAACTGCTGTTTCTCCCTCTGAAGATCCTGGAGCTCCTTAACGTGCCTGGCCTCTAAAGCTGAGAACCTTTGCTCTAGCGAACTAAAAGAGAGATACATAAGAGAGAGAGAGATGGAGGGGGAGAGAAAAGAGAGAGTGAGTTATATAACCCATTGCCCTTCATGGTTGTGAGGTCTGGGGTCTGCCTCTTCAACTAAGAATTAACAAAAAACTGAGCAAACTAGAATGCTCTTTGGCCCTAAACAGAGAGTACACATTGGCAGAATACCTGACCACTGTGACTGACCCAAACTTAAGGAAAGCTTTGACTATGTACAGACTCAGTGAGCATAGCCTTGCTATTGAGAAAGGCTGCCGTAGGCAGACCTGGCTCTCAAGAGAAGACAGGCTATATGAACACTGCCCACACAATTAGGTGGAAACTGAGCAGCAGAGAGAGTTTGGGCACCCAGAACACATAAAACACTCAAACAAACAAAAACATGATTAAACATCAAATAAAAACACCAAATCCTCTTCCACAGTAACTAATCACAACAACCTCTGAATGACCCATATACTCATAAACAGATCAATCGGTCAAAGACCAGTTTCAACGTAGCCAAATAATAAAACAGCAATTACAATTTCCTAAAAGGCTTTTTTTATGTCCATTGGAGTGTCACCTATGCCCTTATATTAGTTATATTCAAGAATAAAGCCAATAAATCATTTTTATTGTGATTCATAAGAATATACCCTAATAAAATGTAATTCAGTATAACAATGTTTTTTTATAAATACAATTTAATACCCATTTTTCATAATCACATCATCATCATCATCATATATTCATGCTTAGACTGGCAGAAATATAAATTCCCAGAAAAAAATGACATTTTTATTTTGAATACCACATGTGATGAGCCTTGAAATACCTTAAAATGCCATAAAATAGTTTAAAATTATAATATACAGCATTCCTACAACAAGTAAATATGAATTGCATAATTAAATGCTGTAAACTAGTGAAAACATGGGATAACAAAGCTACATTCAGCATAACGGGTGACATTGTGGTATAACATGAAACTTTTGTTGTGCTGAAGGACAAAAGTGTGATACTGAAGGACATATTTCATAAATAAACATATTCAACAGAGCAGTTCCTTGGCCACTATAAAGTAATGACCTTGACCTATAAATATTATCCTTACTTTTCATATTTAATATAGGTTTTTATAAAATAATAATATTAAAAGTATGTTTTCTATGTTGTACTGAAGGATATGTGTTGTTGTTTCAAAGGTTACTAGAGAGTGAAATCATCAAATGTTTCAGAGAGATTTACTCACCTCATCACATTGATCTTCAATGGGTCTTCTTTGTGATGTCACACACTGTCACATGATTACCATCATGTGATATGCTTTAAAATTGATTTTTACTTTTGTTATAGTGAATGACATTGATGAAGCGCAAAAAGTCCAGACAAAAGTTATTCAAGTTTGAAATATTTTTAACATTAAGACTATACCATCTAAAGGTGAGGAGTAACATAAAGACTATACCATCTAAAGGAAAGGAGTAATATTAAGACTATACCATCTAAAGGTAAGGAGTACCATTAAGACTATACCATCTAAAGGTAAGGAGTAACATTAAGACTATACCATCTAAAGGTAAGGAGTAACATAAAGACTATACCATCTAAAGGTAAGGAGTATCATTAAAACTATACCATCTGAAGGTAAGGAGTAACATAAAGACTATACCATCTAAAGGTAAGGAGTAACATTAAGACTATACCATCTAAAGGTGAGGAGTAACATAAAGACTATACCATCTAAAGGTAAGGAGTAACATTAACACTATACCATCTAAAGGTAAGGAGTACCATTAAGACTATACCATCTAAAGGTAAGGAGTAACATTAAGACTATACCATCTAAATGTAAGGAGAAACATTAAACATTAACACTCTACCATCTAAAGGTAAGGAGTAACATAAAGACTATACCATCTAAAGGTAAGGAGTAACATAAAGACTATACCATCTAAAGGTAAGGAGTATCATTAACACTATACCATCTAAAGGTAAGGAGTAACATAAAGACTATACCATCTAAAGGTAAGGAGTAACATTAAGACTATACCATCTAAAGGCAAGGAGTAACATTAAAGGCACACCTGAAATTGGAGGGTGCGCAATTCAAATAAATAATCATAAAAATTATGGATATTAAACATTTAGGTACATACAAGTGTCTTATATCGGTTAAAAGCTCAAAGTCTTGTTCATCTAACTGCATCGTCTGATTTACAATAGGCTTTACAGTGAAAGTATGCCATGCGATTGTTTGAGGATGGTGCCCCACATCAAAATATTTTCCAACTTAGCACAGACTTCATAAAATCACAAATATCAATTAAATATTCACTTACTTTTTGAACATCTTCCTCTGATTTGCAATCCAAAGGGTCCCAGCTACAACATGAATGGTTGTTTTGTCAGATAAAATCCTTCTTTATATCCCAAAAAGTCAGTTTAGTTGGCGCCATCGATTTGAGTAATCCACTCGTTCAACATGCAGAGAAACGAATCCAAAAAGCTACTGCTAAACATTGTTAAAACAAGTCCAAATATGTTTATATTTAATCCTCAGGTTCCCTAAAATGTAAATAAACTAAAGTTATGTTCAATAGAAAAGCAAAATTAGCATCCGCTTCGTTGCGCTTCGTTGCGCTTCGTTGCGCTTCGTTGCGCACGCACAGACTGATATCTGACTCCCACTACCAAAACTCTAAATTCTTCATCGTTTGGGAAACAACAAGCCTGAAACCTTGAACAAAGACTGGTGACATCTAGTGGAAGACATAGGAATTGCAATCTGGGAGCTGGAATTGGATATTCATTCCATTGGAAGAGCATGAGCTCACAAAAAAAAAAAATTCCGGTTGGATTTGAATTGGATTTTCTCCTAACATATCAATTGTGTTATAGTCTCATACATTATTTTAACATTTTTACAAACTTCAAAGTATTTTCTATCCAATGGTGTCACTTATATGCATATCCTGGCTTCTGGGACTGAGTAACAGGCAGTTAACTTTGGCAGTTAAACTTTGGGCACGTCAGTCAGACAGGAAGCAGATAAAAAATGGCCTAAAGACGTTAATCCCCCTGCAGCCGGACAGTTTTATCATGACTTCTAGAAAGACATGCTGTCAGCTCAACTATAAAAAGCTGTTGCTCATTCAGCCGATATAAACTTTCAACCGGTTCTCTCCACTAAGCATCAAATCAGAGCCTTCTCAGGTCTCTCTCCTCCAGTTACCCGCTATATTAGACTTAAAAAGTATCATCCAGCGATCATACCATTGTTTACCAGGGGGCAGGGCTACCGACGTTAAGGCTAATCTGAGGATGGTGCTGGCTGAGGCTAAAACTGGCGAGTGTAGAGAGTATAGAGATATTGTTATCCACGTCGGCACCAATGATGTTAGGATGAAACAGTCAGAGATCACCAAGCGCAACGTAGCCTCAGCATGTAAATCAGCTAGAAAGCGTGACAGCAAAGTCTCACAACTCAATCGCTGGTTGAGCACTCCCAAAAGATAGAATTTGTAGATAATTTCTGTTTCTGGGACTCACCCACAAACAGGACCAAGCCTGGCCTGCTGAGGAGTGACGGACTCCATCCTAGCTGGAGGAGTGCTCTCATCTTATCTATGAACATAGACATGGCTCTAACTCCTCTAGCTCCACAGTGAGAGAGCCTGCTGCCTGGCCTGCACCCTGTTATCCAGTCTGTCAGCTTAGTGGAGTCTGCCACTAGCACAGTCAGTGTCGTCAGCTGAGCTTTCCCCATTGAGACCGTGTCTGTGCCTTGATCTAGGATGGGCAAAACTAAGCATGGCAGTGTTGGTGTTTGCCTTATCAATCTCACTGGAATAAAGACCTCCTCCATTTATGTCATTATTGAAAGAGATTGTGAAATCTCACATCTCAAAATAGGGCTACTTAATGTTAGATCTCTCACTTCCAAGGCAGTTATAGTCAATGAACTAATCACTGATCATAATCTTGATGTGATTGGCCTGACAAACATGGATTAAGCCTGATGAATTTACTGTGTTAAATGATGCCTCTCCTCCTGGTTACACTAGTGACCATATCCCCTGCGCATCCCGCAAAGGCGGAGGTGTTGATAACATTTTTGAAAGGAAATTTTAATTTACCAACAAACAAAATAATGACGTTTTCATCATTTGAGCTTCTAGTCATGAAATCTATGCAGCCTACTCAATCACTTTTTATAGCTACTGTTTACAGGCCTCCTGGTCCGTATACAGCGTTCCTCACTGAGTTCCCTGAATTCCTATCGGACCTTGTAGTTATGGCAGATAATATTCACATTTTTGGTGACTTCAATATTCACATGGAAAAGTCCACAGACCCACTCCAAAAGGCCTTCGGAGCCATCATCGACTCAGTGGGTTTTGTCCAACATGTCTCCAGACCTGCTCACTGCCACAGTCATACTCTGGACCTAGTTTTGTCCTGTGGAATAAATGTTGTGGATCTTAATGTTTTTCCTCATAATCCTGGACTATCAGACCACCATTTTATTACGTTTTGAAATCGCAAAAAAATTATCTGCTCAGACCCCAACCATCAAAACCCATGCTAGAAATCTCAGACAAACCAAGGATTCCTAGATGCCCTTCCAGACTCCCTCCACCTACACAAGGACGTCGGAGTTCAACAATCGGTTAACCACCTAACTAAATTTAACCTTGCGTAATACCCTAGATGCAGTTGTAACCCTGAAAACAATAAACATTTGACACGAAAAAATGTGCTCCCTGGTGAACAGAAAATACCCCTGAAGCTTAAAGAAAATTGGAAATGGAAATGGTGCTCCACCAAACAATGTCTTCCGTC
This sequence comes from Oncorhynchus tshawytscha, assembly GCF_018296145.1. Classification (NCBI taxonomy): domain Eukaryota; kingdom Metazoa; phylum Chordata; class Actinopteri; order Salmoniformes; family Salmonidae; genus Oncorhynchus; species Oncorhynchus tshawytscha. The sequence goes on along the minus strand of NC_056441.1, from coordinate 2,251,407 downwards.
TATCTTGGAAAGACAGTCCCGTACAATATCAAACAGCCATCACTGCTGCTCCATCATTCTATTTTTCAACCTAATTGAGAAAAAGAAAATCCCCAATGTATTTATAATACAGTCGCAAACAGCATTCAACATCTAGGACACAGACAGGACACATTCAACAAGAGAGCAAAGTTAACTAAAAAGACTATACCATCTAGGACACAGACAGGACACATTCAACAAGAGAGGATAGCTTTTAGCTTTCACTTTCACGAGAAAACACACAGAGGGAAATGTATGTGTTGCAGATGACTCCTTTGTAGAAGGCTATAACATGAAATAAATTAAACATCCCAAGGTTAATGCTGTAGATATTGTTATAAGGAGTGTGAGACTATTGAAACGTAACTTCCAGAGTTGTATTGTTGTTGTTTACAGATTGCTAAAAGTGCTGCTGTTGCTAGCTAGCATGTCTTTCTGTGATGCAGACAGTTAGCTGAGCTACCGACTGGTGCTGGCGTTGCATTATGGGAGATGTAGTTTTGGGCCACTAAGGTCCGAATGGGATAGAGGCGATTTCAGTGTTTTTGTACATGAGTTGTTGTATTTTGGTACTGTCAACACTGAAAGCACCTAGCAATGTATTGGGAGATGTGAGACAGTTTTACCTTTCTTCACGCTCCTGTGTAGAACAACTGGTCAGTTGGTGCATTGGAGACTGATGTGTTCCTGTCCTGTCTTTTCACAGTACTATTACAGATCGACATAAAAACCAAAAAGAGCCGTGGTGTCGCTCTTCATTCAGGTTCTCCTGTGGTATATAGACCGCTACATATTGAATCTTCTCTCAAACATTTTAGAAAAAGCTGTTACTCACTACCTTCCTGTAGACAGAATAATGTATACGGATATGCTTCAGTCTGGTTTTAGACCCCATCATAGCACTAAGACTGCACTTGTGAAGGTGGTAAATGACCTTTTAATGGCGTCAGACCGAGGCTCTGCATCTGTCCTCGTGCTCCTAGACCTTGGTGCTGCTTTTGATATCATCGATCACCACATTCTGTTGGAGAGATTACATACCCAAATTGGTCGACACGGACACGTTCTGGCCTGGTTTAGATCTTATCTGTCTGAAAGTTATAGATTTGTCCTCTGACAAATCAACTGTAAATTTCAGTGTTCCTCAAGGTTGCATTTTAGGATCACAGGATCGCTGGCCATGCTTTCCACTTGGCTACTCCTACCCCGGTCAACAGCACTGCACCCCCCACAGCAACTCGCCCAAGCCTTCCCCATTTCTCCTTCTCCCAAATCCGTTCAGCTGATGTTCTGAAAGAGCTGCAAAATCTGGACCCCTACAAATCAGCCGGGCTAGACAATCTGGACCCTTTCTTTCTAAAATTATCTGCCGAAATTGTTGCCACCCCTATTACTAGCCTGTTCAACCTCTCTTTCATGTCGTCTGAGATTCCCAAAGATTGGAAAGCAGCTGCAGTCATCCCCCTCTTCAAAGGGGGGGACACTCTTGACCCAAACTGCTACAGACCTATGTCTATCCTACCATGCCTTTCTAAGGTCTTCGAAAGCCAAGTCAACAAACAGATTACCGACCATTTCGAATCTCACCATACCTTCTCTGCTATGCAATCTGGTTTCAGAGCTGGTCATGGGTGCACCTCAGCCACGCTCAAGGTCCTAAACGATATCTTAACCGCCATCAATAAGAAACATTACTGTGCAGCCGTATTTATTGATCTGGCCAAGGCTTTCGACTCTGTCAATCACCACATCCTCATCGGCAGACTCGACAGCCTTGGTTTCTCAAATGATTGCTTCGCCTGGTTCACCAACTACTTCTCTGATAGAGTTCAGTGTGTCAAATCGGAGGGTCTGCTGTCCAGACCTCTGGCAGTCTCTATGGGGGTGCCACAGGGTTCAATTCTTGGACCGACTCTCTTCTCTGTATACATCAATGAGGTCGCTCTTGCTGCTGGTGAGTCTCTGATCCACCTCTACGCAGACGACACCATTCTGTATACTTCTGGCCCTTCTTTGGATACTGTGTTAACAACCCTCCAGGCAATGCCATACAACTCTCCTTCCTTGGCCTCCAATTGCTCTTAAATACAAGTAAAACTAAATGCATGCTCTTCAACCGATCGCTACCTGCACCTGCCCGCCTGTCCAACATCACTACTCTGGATGGCTCTGACTTAGAATATGTGGACAACTACAAATACTTAGGTGTCTGGTTAGACTGTAAACTCTCCTTCCAGACCCATATCAAACATCTCCAATCCAAAGTTTAATCTAGAATTGGCTTCCTATTTCGCAACAAAGCATCCCTCACTCATGCTGCCAAACATACCCTTGTAAAACTGACCATCCTACCAATCCTCGACTTTGGCGATGTCATTTACAAAATAGTCTCCAATACCCTACTCAACAAATTGGATGCAGTCTATCACAGTGCAAGCCGTTTTGTCACCAAAGCCCCATATATACTACCCACCATTGCGACCTGTACGCTCTCGTTGGCTGGCCCTCGCTTCATACTCGTCGCCAAACCCACTGGCTCCATGTCATCTACAAGACCCTGCTAGGTAAAGTCCCCCCTTATCTCAGCTCGCTGGTCACCATAGCATCTCCCACCTGTAGCACGCGCTCCAGCAGGTATATCTCTCTAGTCAACCCCAAAACCAATTCTTTCTTTGGCCGCCTCTCCTTCCAGTTCTCTGCTGCCAATGACTGGAATGAACTACAAAAATCTCTGAAACTGGAAACACTTATCTCCCTCACTAGCTTTAAGCACCGACTGTCAGAGCAGCTCACAGATTACTGCACTGTACATAGCCCACCTATAATTTAGCCCAAACAACTACCTCTTTCCCTACTGTATTTAACTTATTTATTTAGCTCCTTTGCACCCCATTATTTGTATTTCTACTTTGCACATTGTTCCATTGCAAATCTACCATTCCAGTGTTTTACTTGTTATATTGTATTTACTTTGCCACCATGGACTTTTTTTGCCTTTACCTCCCTTCTCACCTCATTTGCTCACATCGTATATAGACTTGTTTATACTGTATTATTGACTGTATGTTTGTTTTACTCCATGTGTAACTCTGTGTCGTTGTATGTGTCAAACTGCTTTGCTTTATCTTGGCCAGATCGCAATTGTAAATGAGAACTTGTTCTCAACTTGCCTACCTGGTTAAATAAAGGTGAAATAAAATAAATACAAATATTTACACCCTACACACCCTGATAGATAAACATGTCCACCAAAATAATACCAAAATGTACGCTTGCTTTATCGACTTCCAAAAAGCATTTGTTTAACGGCTGTTGGAAGGAGTGGAGGTGCAGCGTGGTACGTGTTCATCTTTATTTATTGAACACTGGTTAACAAAAATAACAAATAGAAAGAACGAAAACCGAAACAGTTCTGTCTGGTGCAGACAGAAAACAGAACTACCCACACCACACAGGTGGGAAAAGGCTACCTAAGTATGGTTCTCAGTCAGAGACGATAAACAGCTACCTCTGATTGAGAACCACACCCGGCCAAACACACAGACATAGAAAACATAGAACCCACAACATAGAATGCCCACCCCAAATCACACCCTGACCAAAACCAAAATAGAGACATAAAAGGATCTCTAAGGTCAGGGCGTGACAGTACCCCCCCCAAATGTGCTGCCGCAAAACCTAAACCTATAGGGGAGGGTCTGGGTGGTCATCTATCTGTGGTGGTGCCTCTGGAGCGGGGACCCTCGCCGCCGGCCCCGGACTGGGGACCCTCGCAGGGGGCCCCGGACAGGAGGGAGACTCCGGCAGCTCCGGACAGGAGGGAGACTCCGGCAGCTCCGGACAGGAGGGAGACTCTGGCAGCAGGCTGGGGAGGCATACAGGCGGCCTCCTCCTTGGCCGAGTCACCAGACACACTGGGCCGTGGAGGCTCACTGGCGGTCTCGAGCGCAGAGCTGGCCTTATACCCTTTCTGGCTGGTTGTCAGCTTCCACCCGACAGCGGGACGCTGGCACCGAGCACACCGGCCTGTGAATACTCGGCCGAGACACAGTGCGCATCACCCCATAGCACGGGGCCTGACCAATCCCATGCTCGCCACGGTAAGCACGGGGAGTGGGCTTAGGTCTCCAACCTGACTCTGCCACACTCCCCGTGTACCCCCCAAAAACAATTTTTGGGCTGCCTCCTTGCCAGCCGTGTTCGTGTTGCCTACTCCATTCGCCATTAACCCTCCTCGCACTGTTCCAGAGAATCCCTTTCTACCTCCTGCCAGGTTTTCTCATAGTCCAAATAGCGCTGCTCACCTGTCCAGGAGTCCCTTTCACCACGCTGCTTGGTCCTTTGGTGGTGGGTAGTTCTGTAACGATCGTCTGTGGACCAAAGTGTGGACCAAAGAGCAGCATGGTACGTGTTCATGATTTTTATTTGACTGACCACTAAAACACAAAACAACAACGTAAATAAACGAACCCGAAACAGTCCTGTAAGGTGCAGAAAACACTACCCACAAGACACAGGTGGGAAAAGGCTACCTAAGTATGGTTCTCAATCAGAGACAACAATAGACAGCCCTCCTCTGATTGAGAACCACACCCGGCCAACACACAGAAATAGAGAACATAGAACACAAAAAACATAGAATGCCCACCCCAACTCACGCCCCAACCAAACTAAAATAGACATAAAAAGGATCTCTAAGGTCAGGTAAGGTCAGGGCGTGACAATTTGATTCTACTTGGCATACAGCACTGTACTACAAAGCTATTGAAAGTAGTGTAGGGGGTAAAACATATGACATAATTAAATCAATTTATAGTGGCAATACGTGCAGCATTAGAATTGGCAAGAAAATTACATAATTCTTTAACCAGGGGTGGGGCCTTCGCCAGGGTTGCAATCTGAGCCCTGCACTCTTCAATATTTACATTAACACCGTATTTGGCCAATTGGTTGGTATCCACAATTCAGAGGTTAAATGCCTGCTCTTTGCAGATGACCTATGCCTGCTGTCACCTATGGCTCATGGCCTACAGACTGACAAAAAAAACTGAGTTGCATCTGACTCAGCTCTGCACCTGCTCTCAGCCACACAAACTGACACAAGTTGCATCTGACTCAGCTCTGCACCTGCTCTCAGCCACACAGACTGACACAAGTTGCATCTGACTCAGCTCTGCACCTGCTCTCAGCCACACAAACTGACACAAGTTGCATCTGACTCAGCTCTGCACCTGCTCTCAGCCACACAGACTGACACAAGTTGCATCTGACTCAGCTCTGCACCTGCTCTCAGCCACACAGACTGACACAAGTTGCATCTGACTCAGCTCTGCACCTGCTCTCAGCCACACAGACTGACACAAGTTGCATCTGACTCAGCTCTGCACCTGCTCTCAGCCACACAGACTGACACAAGTTGCATCTGACTCAGCTCTGACTCCTCATCGGCTCTCTGCCACACAGACTGACACAAGTTGCATCTGACTCAGCTCTGCACCTGCTCTCAGCCACACAGACTGACACAAGTTGCATCTGACTCAGCTCTGCTCCTCACCAGCTCTCAGCCACACAGACTGACACAAGTTGCATCTGACTCAGCTCTGCTCCTGCTCTCAGCCACACAGACTGAAACAAGTTGCATCTGACTCAGCTCTGCTCCTCACCAGCTCTCAGATACCTTTCCCAAGTCCCAAATGACACCCTATTCCCTATGTAGCCCATAGGGCCCTGGTCTAAAGTAGTGCTCTATATAGGGAATAGGGTGCAATAGGGCTCTGGTCTAAAGTAGTGCACTGTATAGGGAATAGGGTGCCACAGGGCTCTGGTCTAAAGTAGTGCACTATATAGGGAATAGGGTGCCTAGGCCCTAGTCTAACGTAGTGCACTATATAGGGAATAGGGTGCCTAGGCCCTAGTCTAACGTAGTGCACTATATAGGGAATAGGGTGCCTAGGCCCTAGTCTAACATAGTGCACTATATAGGGAATAGGGTGCCTAGGCCCTAGTCTAACGTAGTGCACTATATAGGGAATAGGGTGCCTAGGCCCTAGTCTAACGTAGTGCACTATATAGGGAATAGGGTGCCTAGGCCCTAGTCTAACAGTGCACTATATAGGGAATAGGGTGCCTAGGCCCTAGTCTAACGTAGTGCACTATATAGGGAATAGGGTGCCTAGGCCCTAGTCTAACGTAGTGCACTATATAGGGAATAGGGTGCCTAGGCCCTGGTCTAAAGTAGTGCAATATATAGGGAATAGGGTGCCTAGGCCCTAGTCTAATGTAGTGCACTCTATAGGGAATAGGGTGCAATAGGGCTCTGGTCTAAAGTAGTGCACTGTATAGGGAATAGGGTGCCACAGGGCTCTGGTCTAAAGTAGTGCACTATATAGGTAATAGGGTGCCTAGGCCCTAGTCTAACGTAGTGCACTATATAGGGAATAGGGTGCCTAGGCCCTAGTCTAACGTAGTGCACTATATAGGGAATAGGGTGCCTAGGCCCTAGTCTAAAGTAGTGCACTCTATAGGGAATAGGGTGCCTAGGCCCTAGTCTAACGTAGTGCACTATATAGGGAATAGGGTGCCTAGGCCCTGGTCTAAAGTAGTGCACTATATAGGGAATAGGGTGCCTAGGCCCTAGTCTAACGTAGTGCACTCTATAGGGAATAGGGTGCCTAGGCCCTAGTCTAACATAGTGCACTATATAGGGAATAGGGTGCCTAGGCCCTGGTCTAAAGTAGTGCACTATATAGGGAATAGGGTGCCTAGGCCCTAGTCTAACGTAGTGCACTATATAGGGAATAGGGTGCCTAGGCCCTGGTCTAACGTAGTGCACTCTATAGGGAATAGGGTACGTTTTGGGACCTATGTCTTACCTCCATCTCACTGCTGTGTTTGTGCCCTTGGACAAACCTGGAGCTCAACTGGAATTGATTTCAAAGGCACGTCTCATAATGCTGTTTATCCTAATGCCTTCTTGGTGACAGAACACTTGATGATGTTTCACATCCATTCTTCTCCCAGTGTTCCCCAACAATGCCACACTAATCCCATTGTGTAAACAGTGGCACGACTGAATCCGTTGGTTGTTATTTTTCTCTTAGGCTTTAACGGAAATAAAAGAAGTAGCCAATCCCAAGGACACTGCAGTAAACTCAAATGTTTTTGCAAGCAATTCCTAGGAAAAAAAGCAATCTGTTTTTTAAAGATGGGGAGGGGGGGGGTAACGAGTAGAAGTTCACAGCACGGCCTCATACCTCCAAGCATACAAGGTAGCCCCATAGATCCTAATACGTAATTCTATCAGTAGCTACTTCCCTCACAAGCAGACTGTTTATGTCCTTTACAGCTACTGGAACGGTGCTGTGTCTGTGTGCCCTTCTGTGTGCCCTTCTGAAGATGTACTTGTTTGTTTTACAGATATCGTGACCAGGGCATTCACATGAAGCATGTGTGCCTGTGTGTGTGTGCCTGTGTGTGTGTGCCTGTGTGTGCCGGTGTGTGTGTGTGTGTGTGTGTGTGTGTGTGTGTGTGTGTGTGTGTGTGTGTGTGTGTGTGTGTGTGTGTGTGTGTGTGTGTGTGTGTGTGTGTGTGTCTGTGTGCCTGTGTGCCTGTGTGTGTGCCGGTGTGTGTGTGTGTGCCTGTGTGCCTGTGTGCCTGTGTGTGTGTGTGTGTGTGTGTGTGTGTGTGTGTGTGTGTGTGTGTGTGTGTGTGTGTGTGTGTGTGTGTGTGTGTGTGTGTGTGTGTGTGTGTGTGTCTGTGTGCCTGTGTGCCTGTGTGTGTGCCTGTGTGTGTGTGTGTGCCTGTGTGCCTGTGTGCCTGTGTGCCTGTGTGCCTGTGTGTGTGTGTGTGTGTGTGTGTGTGTGTGTGTGTGTGTGTGTGTGTGTGTGTGTGTGTGTGTGTGTGTGTGTGTGTGTGTGTGTGTGTGTGTGTGTGTGTATAGTCAGGGTCAAGAGGTTCAGCAGGGCCAGATTTGGGGCAGCTGTCATCATCTGATCAATCTGTTATTCTACCACTCTAACTATGTCCCAAAAGGAGCCCTATTCCCTATATACTACTGTTGACCAGAGGGTTCTATGTAGGGAATAGGGTGCCTGGGCCCTGGTTAATAGTAGTGCACTATATAGGGAATAGGGTGCCAGTAGTGCACTATATAGGGAATAGGGTGCCAGTAGTGCACTATATAGGCAATAGGGTGCCAGTAGTGCACCCAATACAAACAGTGCAGCTATTCCCTCCGCAAGGCTATCAAACAAGCTAAGCGTCAGTATAGATACAAAGTAGAATCTCAATTCAACGGCTCAGACGCAAGAGGTATGTGGCAGGGTCTACAGTCAATCACGGACTACAAAAAGAAAACCAGCCCAGTCACGGACCAGGATGTCTTGCTCCCAGGCAGACTAAATAACTTTTTTGCCCGCTTTGAGGACAATACAGTGCCACTGACACGGCCTGCAACGAAAACATGCGAACTCTCCTTCACTGCAGCCGAGGTGAGTAAAACATTTAAACGTGTTAACCCTCGCAAGGCTGCAGGCCCAGACGGCATCCCCAGCCACGCCCTCAGAGCATGCGCAGACCAGCTGGCCGGTGTGTTCACGGACATATTCAATCAATCCCTATCCCAGTCTGCTGTTCCCACATGCTTCAAGAGGGCCACCATTGTTCCTGTTCCCAAGAAAGCTAAGGTAACTGAGCTAAACGACTACCGCCCCGTAGCACTCACTTCCGTCATCATGAAGTCATTTGAGAGACTAGTCAAGGACCATATCACCTCCACCCTACCTGACACCCTAGACCCACTCCAATTTGCTTACCGCCCAAATAGGTCCACAGACGATGCAATCTCAACCACACTGCACACTGCCCTAACCCATCTGGACAAGAGGAATACCTATGTGAGAATGCTGTTCATCGACTACAGCTCGGCATTCAACACCATAGTACCCTCCAAGCTCGTCATCAAGCTCGAGACCCTGGGTCTCGACCCCGCCCTGTGCAACTGGGTACTGGACTTCCTGACGGGCCGCCCCCAGGTGGTGAGGGTAGGCAACAACATCTCCACCCCGCTGATCCTCAACACTGGGGCCCCACAAGGGTGCGTTCTGAGCCCTCTCCTGTACTCCCTGTTCACCCACGACTGCGTGGCCACGCACGCCTCCAACTCAATCATCAAGTTTGCGGACGACACAACAGTGGTAGGCTTGATTACCAACAACGACGAGACGGCCTACAGGGAGGAGGTGAGGGCCCTCGGAGTGTGTTGTCAGGAAAATAACCTCACACTCAACGTCAACAAAACTAAGGAGATGATTGTGGACTTCAGGAAACAGCAGAGGGAACACCCCCTATCCACATCGATGGAACAGTAGTGGAGAGGGTAGTAAGTTTTAAGTTCCTCGGCATACACATCACAGACAAACTGAATTGGTCCACTCACACAGACAGCATCGTGAGGAAGGCGCAGCAGCGCCTCTTCAACCTCAGGAGGCTGAAGAAATTTGGCTTGTCACCAAAAGCACTCACAAACTTCTACAGATGCACAATCGAGAGCATCCTGGCGGGCTGTATCACCGCCTGGTATGGCAACTGCACCGCCCTCAACCGTAAGGCTCTCCAGAGGGTAGTGAGGTCTGCACAACGCATCACCGGGGACAAACTACCTGCCCTCCAGGACACCTACACCACAATGATGTAAAATATATCACTAGCCACTTTAAACAATGCTACCTAATATAATGTTTACATACCCTACATTATTCATCTCATATGCATACGTATATACTGGACTCTATATCATCGACTGCATCCTTATGTAATACATGTATCACTAGCCACTTTAACTATGCCACTTTGTTTACATACTCATCTCATATGTATATACTGTACTCAATACCATCTACTGTATCTTGCCTATGCCGCTCTGTACCATCACTCATTCATATATCTTTATGTACATATTCTTTATCCCCTTACACTGTGTATAAGACAGTAGTTTTTTTTTCTTTTGGAATTGTTAGTTAGATTACTTGTTGGTTATTACTGCATTGTTGGAACTAGAAGCACAAGCATTTCGCTACACTCGCATTAACATCTGCTAACCATGTGTATGTGACAAATACAATTTGATTTGATTTAAAGGGAGTAGGGTGCCAGTAGTGCACTATATAGGGAATAGGGTGCCAGTAGTGCACTATATAGGGAATAGGGTGCCAGTAGTGCACTATATAGGGAATAGGGTGCCAGTAGTGCACTATGTAGGGAATAGGGTGCCTGGGCCCTGGTTAAAAGTAGTGCACTATGAAGAATGAAACATAAACCACATGTTCAGATGTATCTCATGTTGAGAGGTACTGCAGTGGGGGGTCACCAAAAACCACATGGTTCAGATGTATCTCATGTTGAGAGGTACTGCAGTGGGGGGGGTCACCAAAAACCACATGGTTCAGATGTATCTCATGTTGAGAGGTACTGCAGTGGGGGGTCACCAAAAACCACATGGTTCAGATGTATCTCTTGTTGAGAGGTACTGCAGTGGGGGGTCACCAAAAACCACATGGTTCAGATGTATCTCATGTTGAGAGGTACTGCAGTGGGGGGTCACCAAAAACCACATGGTTCAGATGTATCTCATGTTGAGAGGTACTGCAGTGGGGGAGGGGGGATCACCAAAAACCACATGGTTCAGATGTATCTCATGCTGAGAGGTACTGCAGTGGGGGGGTCACCAAAAACCACATGGTCCAGATGTATCTCATGCTGAGAGGTACTGCAGTGGGAGGGGGGGTCACCAAAAACCACATGGTTCAGATGTATCTCATGTTGAGAGGTACTGCAGTGGGGGGTCACCAAAAACCACATGGTTCAGATGTATCTCTTGTTGAGAGGTACTGCAGTGGGAGGGGGGTCACCAAAAACCACATGGTTCAGATGTATCTCTTGTTGAGAGGTACTGCAGTGGGGGGTCACCAAAATAAAGTTGCTTCCCATCCTACTCGAGGGGAATGCTTCCACTCAGTGTTTGAGATCAATTGACACCCTTTTATTTTAAACTGAAAAACCCTTATGCACCACTGCACTTTGTGTACCAGGGTTGGCTGGCCTTCTCTAGTCACTCGTAGGCTCAGGCACTGGTATACTTTTATTTACAAAGATATTTGGGGTTTACTACCTTTTTATTTGGGCATTTTTATTGTTCAGAAATGTGGTGGGTACTCTCTTCGTTCGCTGGACTTTATCCTGCTAACTGTTCCAAATGTCCCAACTGAATTTGGTAAAAGGGCTTTTATGTACTCTGCTCCATCGTCTTGGAACACCTTACAAAATAATTTTAAACTGGAAGAATTTGTCCCGATTGGTGTTTTTAAATCACTGATGAAGGATGTTGAGACTGATTCCCTGACCTGTCAATGTTTTTAATTTGCTGTTTTTGATTTTGTTATACTCTTGTGAATTCAATGGTTTTTACTAGATGACTTGTAGTTTTTCATGTTGTTTGTCTGTAATTTTTGTAAGGACTTGGTGCTATCTTGACCAGGACGCTCTTGAAAGGGAGATTTTAAATCTCAATGAGCCCTTCCTGGTTAAATAAAGGTTAAATAAAGGTTAAATAAAATTTAAATTTAAAATTTAAAAAAGCCAAATCTGCAATATTTTCCAATGTAATAATAATAATTCTAGCACCGATTATTGGTATTTCAACTTTTCTTTTTTTTTTCATTTGAAAAATACAACTTTATTGAGTACACCGTCACATGCACAAGTTAGACCTTGATTCAATTACTATCAGAAATCATTTAGAATTAATAACTATGATTGATTTAGCTTGCCAGTTGCTACTACACCAATAGGAAAAAACTCATAAGCATAAACCCTGCCTACAGTTAACCCAAAATGAAGGATCAAAGTATTTTAACAATTTTTTAAAGTATTAAAACCCAGGCTTGGCAGTTACAGATGTTATTTCTTTCACACACGCTGCCTCTCTCCCTCCCCGCTGAGGGCGTTGTGGATAGGGCCCTCTGAGGGTGTGGTGGATAGGGCCCTCTGAGGGCGTTGTGGATAGGGCCCTCTGAGGGTGTGGTGGATAGGGCCCTCTGAGGGCGTGGTGGATAGGGCCCTCTGAGGGTGTGGTGGATAGAGCCCTCTAAGGGCGTTGTGGATAGGGCGCTCTGAGGGCGTGGTGGATAGGGCCCTCTGAGGGTGTGGTGGATAGGGCCCTCTGAGGGTGTGGTGGATAGGGCCCTCTGAGGGCGTGTGGATAGGGCCCTCTGAGGGCGTGTGGATAGGGCCCTCTGAGGGCGTTGTGGATAGGGCCCTCTGAGGGTGTGGTGGATAGGGCCCTCTGAGGGTGTGGTGGATAGGGCCCTCTGAGGGCGTGGTGGATAGGGCCCTCTGAGGGTGTGGTGGATAGAGCCCTCTAAGGGCGTTGTGGATAGGGCCCTCTGAGGGCGTTGTGGATAGGGCCCTCTGAGGGTGTGGTGGATAGGGCCCTCTGAGGGCGTTGTGGATAGGGCCCTCTGAGGGTGTGGTGGATAGGGCCCTCTGAGGGTGTGGTGGATAGGGCCCTCTGAGGGTGTGGTGGATAGGGCCCTCTGAGGGTGTGGTGGATAGAGCCCTCTAAGGGCGTTGTGGATAGGGCCCTCTGAGGGCGTTGTGGATAGGGCCCTCTGAGGGTGTGGTGGATAGGGCCCTCTGAGGGCGTGGTGGATAGGGCCCTCTGAGGGTGTGGTGGATAGGGCCCTCTGAGAGTGTGGTGGATAGGGCCCTCTGAGGAAGTGGCGGATAGGGCCCTCTGAGGGCGTGGTGGATAGGGCCCTCTGAGAAAGTGGTGGATAGGGCCCTCTGAGGGTGTGGTGGATAGGGCCCTCTGAGGGTGTGGTGGATAGGGCCCTCTGAGGGCGTGGTGGATAGGGCCCTCCGAGGAAGTGGTGGATAGGGCCCTCTGAGGGTGTGGTGGATAGGGCCCTCTGAGGGTGTGGTGGATAGGGCCCTCTGAGGGTGTGGTGGATAGGGCCCTCTGAGGGTGTGGTGGATAGGGCCCTCTGAGGGCGTGGTGGATAGGGCCCTCTGAGGAAGTGGTGGATAGGGCCCTCTGAGGGTGTGGTGGATAGGGCCCTCTGAGGGTGTGGTGGATAGGGCCCTCTGAGGGTGTGGTGGATAGGGCCCTCTGAGGGTGTGGTGGATAGGGCCCTCTGAGGGTGTGGTGGATAGGGCCCTCTGAGGAAGTGGTGGATAGGGCTGCTGTACCTGCTTTTATCATTGAGTCGTGAGATCTCCTGATTCTGCTGGAGGACGTGTTTCTCTAGACGGTTAGTGAACAGAGAATACTCTAACAGCTGAATCTCCATTCTACTGGTCTGGTTCAGCACCTGGGGAGGGAGGCAGGGAGGGGGAGCGAGGCAGGGAGGGGGAGCGAGGGAGGGGGGAGTGGACAGAAAGATAGGTAAGAGTTCAAAAATAGGAGTTATTTATTTACCTGACAAACACCATTACGATCAAGATGCTGTTAAGGATCTCTTTCTAATCTAACACCAAGACATCTGGATTACATTACTTCCTCAGAGATTATTGAGTAAGAGGGCATTTGCATTCTTAACAGCTCCACATCAGAAACAGCTAGATAAACAGGGAGGGCCCCTGTTATACAACGTCAAATATCAGTTAGCAAAGTTTGACAATTGCAATCTGGCCTACAATCTTATCTTATTTTAGCAGCTAGCCTGATAACCAACCAGTTAAAATATTTGGACATCATGGATCCAGAGAGAGAGAGAGAGAAAGAGAGAGAGAGAGAGAGAGAGAGAGAGAGAGAGACAGAGAGAGAGAGAGAGCCTGATAGAATAACTTGTGATTATACCAAAACACATCATCCTGTCATAACAGCACTACGGTATACCTAAGGACCATCTGTGTTATGGCTCCACGTTGGCTGTTTGAACTGGCTGATGGTCAGTCACCTAATTCAACTCAGCATGTCAATCAAAGTGTTTCCGCTGAAAGACAACAGATCTCAGAGCAGTGGCCAACATCTTGGTCACCACACCTTGTCCTGGAGTGGCACAGGATCTCCTTCTAATTACAAAGAAACCAGGGACAACTAGCCTAATCAATGACTTACACCGGGAACAACTAGCCTGATCAATGAATCACACCAGGGACAACTGGCCTAATCAATAAATTACACCAGGGACAACTAATCTAAACCACCTGAGACACCTTGGTCTGTTCTAAAACACCTGGGACTCCTTAGTCTGCTCTAAAACACCTGAGACACCTGGGTCTGATCTAAAACACCTGAGACACCTGGGTCTGATCTAAAACACCTGAGACACCTGGGTCTGATCTAAAACACCTGAGACACCTGGGTCTGATCAAAGACACCTGGGACATCTTGGTCTGCTCTAAAACACCTGAGACACCTGGGTCTGATCAAAGACACCTTGGACATCTTGGTCTGCTCTAAATCCCCTGAGACATCTTGGTCTGATCTAAGACACCTTGGTATGATCTAAAACACCCAAGACACCTGAGACACCTGGGACACCTTGGTCTGATCTGAGACACCTGGGACAACCTTGGTCTGCTCTAAAACACCTGGGACTCCTTGGTCTGCTCTAAAACACCTGAGACTCCTTGGTCTGATCTAAAACACCTGGGACTCCTTGGTCTGATCTAAAACACCTGGGACTCCTTGGTCTGATCTAAAACACCTGGGACATCTTGGTCTGAGCTAAAACACCTGGGACACCTTGGACACCTTGGTCTGATCTAAAACACCTTGGACACCTTGGTCTGCTCTAAAACACCTGGGACACCTTGGTCTGATCTAAAACACCTGGGACACCTTGGTCTGATCTAAAACACCTGGGACACCTTGGACACCTTGGTCTGATCTAAAACACCTTGGACACCTTGGTCTGCTCTAAAACACCTGAGGCCCCTGGGACACCTTGGTCTGATCTAAAACACCTGGGACACCTTGGTCTGCTCTAAAACACATGGAACAACATTGAAAGTTGAATCAGGTGTTTTGTTGCAGGGCTGTAGTTATTTCCAACCATTGTTGTAGACCTCTGAATAATCATCAGTCCAGTTCCCATCATCTTTGTTTTAGTTTACCTTTATTTAACTAGGCAAGTCAACTAAGAACAAATTATTGTTTTCAATGATGGCCTAGGAACAGTGGGTTAACTGCCTTGTTCAGGGGCAGAACGAGAGATTTGAATCTTGTCAGCTCGTGGACTCGATCTTGCAACCTTTCGGTTACTAGTCCAACGCTCTAATCATTAGGCTACGCTGATCTACATATGGAAGAGGTTAGAGGTTCAGATCTGGTCCACCTGATTGGCTTACCTTGGTCTCCACATCTGTCAGTTTGAGGGTCTGCTCAGCTGATTTGCTGAGGAGGTTGGTCCCGATCTCCAACATGGCCGCCGTCTGGGTGTGAACAGCGTTCCTCTTCATCTCCTCCATCGCAGAACGCAGGTTTTCCTGGATGGACCTCTCCAGCTGGAATACAGGGAATAATAGGAACATGGTTGGGAGAGAGAGAGATATACAGGGAATACCAGGAATATGGTCAAGAGAGAGAAATATACAGGGAATACCAGGAATATGGTCAGGAGAGAGAGATATACAGGGAATACCAGGAATAAAATCTGCTAATCATGTGTGTGTGACAAACAACATTTGATTTGATTTGATTTGAGAGAGAGAGAGAGAGAGAAAGATATACAGGGAATACCAGGAATATGGTCAGGAGAGAGGGGGAGATATACAGGGAATACCAGGAATATGGTCAGGAGAGAGAGGGAGATATACAGGGAATACCAGGAATATGGTCAGGAGAGAGACATACAGGGAATACCAGGAATATGGACAGGAGAGAGAGACATACAGGGAATACCAGGAATATGGTCAGGGGAGAGAGAGATATATACAGGGAATACCAGGAATATGGCCAGGAGAGACAAATACAGGGAAAACCTGGAACACAGCCAGGAGAGAAAGAGATATACAGGGAATACCAGGAATATGGTCGGGAGAGAGAGATATACAGGGAATACCAGGAATATGGTCAGAGAGAGAGATATACAGGGAATACCAGGGAAATGGTCAGGAGTGAGAGATATACAGGGAAAATGTTCAGGAGAGAGATATGTACAGGGAATATGGTCAGTAGAGAGAGATATACAGGGGAAACCAGGAATATCATCAGGAGAGAGAGAGATATCTACAGGGAATACCTGGAATGTGGTCAATAGAGAGAGATGTACAGGGAATATCTGGAATACGGTCAGGAGAGAGATATACACGGAATACCAGGAATACTGTCAGGAGAGAGAGATAAACGGGGAATACCAGGAATACTGTCATGATATAGATATATTCAGGGAATACCAGGAATATGGTCAATAGAGAGAGATGTACAGGGAACATCTGGAATACGGTCAGGAGAGAGATATACACGGAATACCAGGAATACTGTCAGGAGAGAAGATAAACAGGGAATATCAGGAATACTGTCATGATAGAGATATATTCAGGGAATACCAGGAATATGGTCAGGAGAGAGAGATGTAATGGGAATACCAGGAATACGGTCAGGAGAGAGAGATATACAGGGAATACCAGGAACATGGTCAGGAGAGAGATATACAGGGAATACGGTCAGGAGAGAGAGATATACAGGGAAAACCAGGAATATGGTCAGTAGAAAGAGAAATACAGGGAATACCATGAATATGGTCAGGAAAGAAAGATATACAAGGAATACCAGGAAAATGGTCAAGATAGAGACATATAGGGAAAACCGGGAATACGTTCAGGAAAGAGTGATAAACAGGGAATAACAGGAACATGGTCAAGAGAGAGCGATATGGAGGGAAGACCAGGAATGTGGTCGGTAGAGAGAGAAATACAGGGAATACCAGGAACATGGTCAAGAGAGAGCGATATAGAGGGAATACCAGGAATATGGTCAGGAGAGAGAGATATACAGGGAAAACCAGGAATACGGTCAGTGGAGAGACATACAGGGAATAATTTGATAGACATGGGAATATCTGTACAGACCAGACAGGGAGGTATTCAGGTATTCACAGACTCTATACAGACCAGACAGGGAGGTATTCAGGTATTCACAGACTCTATACAGACCAGACAGGGAGGTATTCAGAGGCTCTATACAGACCAGACAGGGAGGTATTCAGAGGCTCTATACAGGCCAGACAGCGAGGTATTCAGAGGCTCTATACAGACCAGACAGCGAGGTATTCAGAGGCTATATACAGACCAGACAGGGAGGTATTCAGAGACTCTATACAGACCAGACAGCGAGGTATTCAGAGGCTATATACAGACCAGACAGCGAGGTATTCAGAGGCGCTATACAGACCAGACAGGGAGGTATTCAGAGTCTCTATACAGACCAGACAGGGACTTATTCAGGTATTCAGAGGCTCTATACAGACCAGACAGCGAGGTATTCAGAGGCTCTATACAGACCAGACAGCGAGGTATTCAGAGGCTATATACAGACCAGACAGGTAGGTATTCAGAGGCTGTATACAGACCAGAGAGGGAGGTATGCAGATATTCAGAGACTCTATACAGACCAGACAGGGAGGTATTCAGAGGCTCTATAAAGACCAGACAGGGAGGTATTCAGAGTCTCTATACAGACCAGACAGGGAGGTATTCAGAGTCTCTATACTGACCAGACAGGGAGGTATTCAGAGGATCTATACAGACCAGAGGGGGAGGTATTCAGAGGATATATATACAGACCAGAGGGGGAGGTATTCAGAGACTCTATACAGACCAGACAGGTAGGTATTCAGAGGCTCTATACAGACCAGACAGGGAGGTATGCAGAGACTATATATAGACAGACAGGGAGGTATTCAGAGTCTCTATACAGACCAGACAGGGAGGTATTCAGAGTCTCTATACTGACCAGACAGGGAGGTATTCAGAGGATCTATACAGACCAGACAGGGAGGTATACAGAGGCTCTATACAGACCAGACAGGGAGGTATTCAGGTATTCAGAGACTATATACAGACCAGACAGGGAGGTATTCAGAGGCTCTATACAGACCAGACAGGGAGGTATTCAGAGACTCTATACAGACCAGAGAGGGAGGTATTTAGAGGCTCTATACAGACCAGACAGGGAGGTATTCAGAGGCTCTATACAGACCAGAAAGGAGGAGGTATTCAGAGACTCTATAAAGACCAGACAGGGAGGTATTCAGAGTCTCTATACAGACCAGACAGGGAGGTATTCAGAGTCTCTATATTGACCAGACAGGGAGGTATTCAGAGACTCTATACAGACAGACAGGGAGGTATTCAGAGCCTCTATACAGACCAGACAGGGAGGTATTCAGAGGCTTTATACAGACCAGACAGGGAGGTATTCAGAGGCTCTATACAGACCAGACAGGGAGGTATTCAGAGTCTCTATACTGACCAGACAGGGAGGTATTCAGAGGATCTATACAGACCAGACAGGGAGGTATACAGAGGCTCTATACAGACCAGACAGGGAGGTATTCAGGTATTCAGAGACTATATACAGACCAGACAGGGAGGTATTCAGAGGCTCTATACAGACCAGACAGGGAGGTATTCAGAGACTCTATACAGACCAGAGAGGGAGGTATTTAGAGGCTCTATACAGACCAGACAGGGAGGTATTCAGAGGCTCTATACAGACCAGACAGGGAGGTATTCAGGTATTCAGAGACTCTATACAGACCAGACGGGGGGGTATTCAGAGGCTCTATAAAGACCAGACAGGGAGGTATTCAGAGTCTCTATACAGACCAGACAGGGAGGTATTCAGAGTCTCTATATTGACCAGACAGGGAGGTATTCAGAGACTCTAAACAGACAGACAGGGAGGTATTCAGAGCCTCTATACAGACCAGACAGGGAGGTATTCAGAGGCTTTATACAGACCAGACAGGGAGGTATTCAGAGGCTCTATACAGACCAGACAGGGAGGTATTCAGAGTTTCTATACTGACCAGACAGGGAGGTATTCAGAGACTCTATACAGACCAGACAGGGAGGTATTCAGAGGATCTATACAGACCAGACAGGGAGGTATTCAGAGGCTCTATACAGACCAGACAGGGAGGTATTCAGGTATTCAGAGACTATATACAGACCAGACAGGGAGGTATTCAGAGACTATATACAGACCAGACAGGGAGGTATTCAGAGGCTCTATACAGACCAGACAGGGAGGTGTTCAGAGGCTCTATACAGACCAGACATGGAGGTATTCAGAGACTCTATACAGACCAGACAGGGAGGTATTCAGAGACTATATACAGACCAGACAGGGAGGTATTCAGAGGCTCTATACAGACCAGACAGGGAGGTATTCAGAGGCTCTATACAGACCAGACATGGAGGTATTCAGAGACTCTATACAGACCAGACAGGGAGGTATTTAGAGGCTCTATACAGACCAGACAGGGAGGTATTCAGAGGCTCTATACATACCAGACAGGGAGGTATTCAGGTATTCAGAGACTCTATGCAGACCAGACAGGGAGGTATTCAGAGACTCTATATAGACCAGACAGGGAGGTATTCAGAGGCTATATACAGACCAGACAGTGAGGTATTCAGAGGCTATATACAGACCAGACAGCGAGGTATTCAGAGTCTCTATGCAGACCAGAAAGCGAGGTATTCAGAGGCTCTATAAAGACCAGACAGGGAGTTATTCAGGTATTCAGAGGCTATATACAGACCAGACAGGGAGGTATTCAGAGGCTCTATACAGACCAGACAGGGAGGTATTCAGAGGCTCTATAAAGACCAGAC
>NC_056441.1:2121541-2221541 GCF_018296145.1 Oncorhynchus tshawytscha | reverse complement strand
TCTCCATCACTTTATGTTACTGTTCACCTCTCCATCACTTTATGTTACTGTCCACCTCTCCATCACTTTATGTTACTGTCCACCTCTCCATCACTTTATGTTACTGTCCACCTCTCCATCACCTCTCCATCACTTTATGTTACTGTCCACCTCTCCATCACTTTACGTTACTGTCCACCTCTCCATCACCTCTCCATCACTTTATGTTACTGTCCACCTCTCCATCACCTCTCCATCACTTCATGTTACTGTTCACCTCTCCATCACTTTATGTTACTGTCCACCTCTCCATCACCTCTCCATCACTTTATGTTACTGTCCACCTCTCCATCACCTCTCCATCACTTTATGTTACTGTTCACCTCTCCATCACCTCTCCATCACTTTATGTTACTGTCCACCTCTCCATCACCTCTCCATCACTTTATGTTACTGTTCACCTCTCCATCACCTCTCCATCACTTTATGTTACTGTTCACCACTCCATCACATATGTTAGTGTTCAAATCAAATCTATTTAAATTAAATCAAATGTTATTTGTCACAACGAGCAGCAGTAAAATAACAATAGTGAGGCTGTATAGAGCGGGTACCAGTCACCTAGGGAGATTCTGCTATCTCACTCTCAGTCACCTAGGGAGATTCTGCTATCTCACTCTCTGTCACCTAGGGAGATTCTGCTATCTCACTCTCTGTCACCGAGAGAGATTCTGCTATCTCACTCTCTGTCACCTAGGGAGATTCTGCTATCTCACTCTCTGTCACCTAGGGAGATTCTGCTATCTCACTCTCAGTCACCTAGGGAGATTCTGCTATCTCACTCTCTGTCACCTAGGGAGATTCTGCTATCTCACTCTCTGTCACCTAGGGAGATTCTGTTATCTCACTCTCTGTCACCGAGAGAGATTCTGCTATCTCACTCTCTGTCACCTATGGGAGATTCTGCTATCTCACTCTCTGTCACCTAGGGAGATTCTGCTATCTCACTCTCTGTCACCGAGAGAGATTCTGCTATCTCACTCTCTGTCACCTAGGGAGATTCTGCTATCTCACTCTCTGTCACCTAGGGAGATTCTGCTATCTCACTCTCAGTCACCTAGGGAGATTCTGCTATCTCACTCTCTGTCACCTAGGGAGATTCTGCTATCTCACTCTCTGTCACCTAGGGAGATTCTGCTATCTCACTCTCAGTCACCTAGGGAGATTCTGCTATCTCACTCTCTGTCACCTAGGAGATTCTGCTATCTCACTCTGTCACCGAGAGAGATTCTCACTCTGTCACCTAGGGAGATTCTGCTATCTCACTCTCTGTCACCTAGGGAGATTCTGCTATCTCACTCTCTGTCACCGAGAGAGATTCTGCTATCTCACTCTCTGTCACCTAGGGAGATTCTGCTATCTCACTCTCTGTCACCTAGGGAGATTCTGCTATCTCACTCTCTATCACCTAGGGAGATTCTGCTATCTCTTCATACCTTTATCTGTCTCATCTATGCCTTTTATCACTCTGTCGTGCTAGAATCGTTTCTGCTCTCTACATCTCAGTTGAATTGATTTAATTCTCTCTCTGTACTTCCATCTTATCTCTTATCTCTGGTGTTCCGCAACACTCTCTGTGTCCGTATCTTTACCTCACCCCTAGCCTCATTGTCAAACAGTCCCGCGCCCCTATCCCCCTTATCTCCCGCTCAATTCAATGTTGCATGTTTCCTCTCTTCTCTATCCCCGTAGGCCTGGTGTGAATACCTTGGTATTGGAGGGTTGGTTAATGACCCAATAGGTCTAATCTCAGTGTGTGGCCACATCACTCAGCTAAATGACTCCTATTGAGACGTCCATCAACTAATAATTACCTGGTCATGTTTGGACTGTGTGTCTCCAGAACTCTGGGTGTTGTTGCATAAGGCAGTAACAACAGGTCTGGACTGCTGAAGGTTGATTCTCCACTCTGGTCCTAGTCAAGACGTAAAAGAAAGAAAGAGAGAGTCAAGTGTCACGACTTCCACCGAAGGTCTCTCCCTTGCCTGTTTGGGCTGCGCTCGGCGGTCGTCGTCGCCGGTCTACTAGCTGCCACCGATCCCCTTTTCCTTTTCTGTTTGTTATGTCTTATTGGTTGCACCTGTTTCTTGTTTGAGTTTTGGTTCAGGACTATTTAAGCCTGTTAGGCCCGCCTGCTTTTGTGCAGGCTTGTTCTCTGTTAGTCTAGGTTGGTTGCGTGTTATATTCACTGACTGTAACCTAACCCTAACCCTAACCCTAACCCTAATAAAGTTTGGTTTCATCCATAATCCTCTGCTCTCTGCGCTTGACTCTGCCCCCACAGCTCCTGGCTGTGTGACACCATGGAATGTATGGTAATAGTAAGGACTATATTAGTTTGGTTTGTTCTGGTCGGTCTGGTGTATTTCTGGGTAGTTTAGTTTGTTCTGGTTGGTCTGGGGATTCTCTGGGTAGTTTAGTTTGTTCTGGTTGGTCTGGTGTATTTCTGGGTAGTTTAGTTTGTTCTGGTTGGTCTGGGGATTCTCTGGGTAGTTTAGTTTATCTTGGTTGGTCTGGTGTATTTCTGGGTAGTTTAGTTTGTTTTGGTTGGTCTGGTGTATTTCTGGGTAGTTTATTTTGTTTGGGTTGGTCTGGTGTATTTCTGGGTAGTTTAGTTTGTTCTGGTTGGTCTGGTGTATTTCTGGGTAGTTTAGTTTGTTCTGGTTGGTCTGGTGTATTTCTGGGTAGTTTAGTTTGTTCTGGTCGGTCTGGTGTATTTCTGGGTAGTTTAGTTTGTTTTGGTTGGTCTGGTGTTTTTCTGGGTAGTTTATTTTGTTTTGGTTGGTCTGGTGTATTTCTGGGTAGTTTAGTTTGTTCTGGTTGGTCTGGTGTATTTCTGGGTAGTTTAGTTTGTTCTGGTTGGTCTGGTGTATTTCTGGGTAGTTTAGTTTGTTTTGGTTGGTCTGGTGTATTTCTGGGTAGTTTAGTTTGTTCTGGTCGGTCTGGTGTATTTCTGGGTAGTTTAGTTTGTTCTGGTTGGTCTGGGCATTCTCTGGGTAGTTTAGTTTGTTCTGGTTGGTCTGGTGTATTTCTGGGTAATTTAGTTTGTTCTGGTTGGTCTGGTGTATTTCTGGGTAGTTTAGTTTCTTTTGGTTGGTCTGGTGTATTTCTGGGTAGTTTAGTTTGTTTTGGTTGGTCTGGTGTATTTCTGGGTAGTTTAGTTTGTTTTGGTTGGTCTGGTGTATTTCTGGGTAGTTTAGTTTGTTCTGGTTGGTCTGGTGTATTTCTGGGTAGTTTAGTTTGTTTTGGTTGGTCTGGTGTATTTCTGGGTAGTTTAGTTTGTTTTGGTTGGTCTGGTGATTCTCTGGGTAGTTTAGTTTGTTTTGGTTGGTCTGGTGTATTTCTGGGTAGTTTAGTTTGTTCTGGTTGGTCTGGTGTATTTCTGGGTAGTTTAGTTTGTTCTGGTTGGTCTGGTGTATTTCTGGGTAGTTTAGTTTGTTCTGGTTCGTCTGGGGATTCTCTGGGTAGTTTAGTTTGTTTTGGTTGGTCTGGTGATTCTCTGGGTACTTTAGTTTGTTCTGGTTGGTCTGGTGTATTTCTGGGTAATTTAGTTTGTTCTGGTTGGTCTGGTGTATTTCTGGGTAGTTTAGTTTGTTCTGGTTGGTCTGGTGTATTTCTGGGTAGTTTAGTTTGTTCTGGTTGGTCTGGGGATTCTCTGGGTAGTTTAGTTTGTTTTGGTTGGTCTGGTGATTCTCTGGGTAGTTTAGTTTGTTCTGGTTGGTCTGGTGTATTTCTGGGTAGTTTAGTTTGTTCTGGTTGGTCTGGTGTATTTCTGGGTAGTTTAGTTTGTTTTGGTTGGTCTGGTGTATTTCTGGGTAGTTTAGTTTGTTTTGGTTGGTCTGGTGATTCTCTGGGTAGTTTAGTTTGTTTTGGTCGGTCTGGTGTATTTCTGGGTAGTTTAGTTTGTTCTGGTTGGTCTGGTGTATTTCTGGGTAGTTTAGCTTGTTCTGGTCGTTCTGGTGTATTTCTGGGTAGTTTAGTTTGTTCTGGTCGGTCTGGTGTATTTCTGGGTAGTTTAGTTTGTTCTGGTTGGTCTGGTGTATTTCTGGGTAGTTTAGTTTGTTCTGGTCGGTCTGGTGTATTTCTGGGTAGTTTAGTTTGTTCTGGTCGGTCTGGTGTATTTCTGGGTAGTTTAGTTTGTTCTGATTGGTCTGGTGTATTTCTGGGTAGTTTAGTTTGTTCTGGTCGGTCTGGTGTATTTCTGGGTAGTTTAGTTTGTTCTGGTCGGTCTGGTGTATTTCTGGGTAGTTTAGTTTGTTCTGATTGGTCTGGTGTATTTCTGGGTAGTTTAGTTTGTTCTGGTCGGTCTGGTGATTCTCTTGGTAACGTTAGTTCTCTCTAGACAGAAACACACTTGAAAACACTAATCTCACACCTTAGATCTTTAGAACAGCTACGTGTCGTCGTTAGATGGTTTTTTGCCGTGTTGCATTATTTCATAGACATAAATTCTCTGTAAAACATAAAATCACGTGGTTTATCCATCTCTCTGTGACCACCGATAACTTCAGAACAAGGTTGACCACAATTACAAAGTTGCTAATGTTTTTGTAATTGATGCAAACAAGTGACTTTTAAAAATATGCTTCAAATGAAAACCAAGATGACTGCATTAAAATATAAACAGTAGGCTATAGTTTTATTTCAATCATATTGAAATACATTTCATGTTCAATAAATTGTGCTTTCTTTTGCTACTTGTAGGCTACAGTCTGTCATTTGTCTCTATATACACTGAGTGAACAAAACATTAGGAACACCTGCTCTTTCCATGACAGACTGACCAGGTGAATCCAGGTGAAAGTTCTGATCCCATATTGATGTTACTTGTTAAATCCACTTCAGTCAGCGTAGATGAAGGGGAGGAGGCAGGTTAAAGAACCATTTTTAAGCCTTTCAGACATTGAGACATTGATTGTGTATGTGTACCATGGGGAAGACAAAATATTGAATTATGTTAGTAGGGGCACAATTGGCCCAGCGTCATCCGGGTTTGGCCATCATTGTAAATAACTATTTGTTCTTAATAACTGACTTGCCTAGTTAAATAAAGGTTAGATTTTCTTTATATATATATATATATTATATATATATATATATATATATAAGGTGCCAGGCTCACCTGTTTGAAGCAGTTCTGAGGGAAAAATAAGTGTAACTCAATATTAGGAAGGTGTTCCTAATGTTTTGTACACTCGGAGTATTTTATGATGCATGTGCATAAAGATGTGCCAGGTGACTTTGTGATTTATTACAAATAAGCCGCTTCAATATTTGCGGCCGTAGGCGACAATATCTCTCTAGGAGCTGATCTGTCGTCAGTATTGTGAAATAATTATAATGTTAAGGAAAGATTTGAACAGAGAAATCTGATCTGAGTGCAGCGCTCTGCGTGGTGTTTTTTGGACACGCCATGCAAACCTGAGTCCCTATCCCGACCAGCCATTGAGTTTCTCTCCCGTCACCACAGTTTACATGTACTTCCACCCCCAAAACCAACCAATCAAAGCTACTTCCTGGGTTGCAGAAACATTTATTGGATTCATCTGTAAGTCAAAGTTTCAAAGTAACAGTTCAATTTTACAGTCATTTTCAAGCGAATTTACAGTCATTTTCAAGCGAATTTACAGTAATTTTCAAGCAATTTTACAGTCAATTTCAAGCTATTTTACAGTCAATTTCAAGCGTTGTGAAATCCTGACTTTCTATTGAAGTTGCGAAAGAGAAAGGTTTACGAGCATATCGTCAAGAGACCGGTGGAGATTTGTAAATCGGATTTATGTCTCTCATGTTTCTCTTGGATAAGGTTATTCTCTCTCTCTCTCTCGTCGCAACGAATTCAATTGTATTAAAATCTCCCATAAATCTGTCTAAATTCTCCTCTGCATGGTTTGAAGAAATTAAAAGTACTCTCTGTGTTCCAAATGGCACCTTTCTCACTATCTAGTGCACTACTATTGACCAGGGCCCTTAGTACACTACTGTTGAACAGGGCCCTTAGCGCGATAATAGAGGAATAAATGCATGTAGTGTGATTGGGGAGGAATAAAAACATGTAGTGTGATTGGGGAATGAAAATCAGGTGTACAGGGAACAAGACAAAACAAATGGATACATGAAAAATGGAGCGGCGATGGCTAGAAAGCCGGTGGCGTCGACCGCCGAACGAACAAGGAGAGGAGCCGACTTCGGAGGAAGTCGTGACAAGGAGACTACAACGGAAGAGAGGATGAGCGTTTTGGAAACAGTTAGAGCAGAATCCCTTGTAACAATAAAGGTATACTTAAGTAAATAAATAACTAACCCTGACCCTGACCCTAACCCTGACCCTAACCCTAACCCTAACCCTAACCCTGACCCTGACCCTAACCCTAACCCTAACCCTGACCCTGACCCTGACCCTGACCCTAACCCTAACCCTGAATATAGAGGACATTATACCACACAGATAACCAATATCACAGATCAACATAATGTACTTGTATTGATAAAATCCCATTAAACCTCAGTATTTTCATTTTATCCAGACAGGGAGAAAGAGGGAGATGCAGAGTAGTGATGGAGCTGGGATTCATACCCACGTTAAGGCTGGGATTCATACCCACGTTAGGGCTGGGATTCATACCCACGTTGGGGTGGTGTAGCCTGTAGGTGCTGCTATAGGACACCTACTGCAGCACATATAGCCGTTACCCGCTTAGACCAGCAACCCCATACTCATCCCCTCATCCCTTTCCTGTGGTCACGCTTCACAAGACCGTTTAGGAAACCAACATGTGTGACTGTACTGTACGTACTGAAAGAAGTCTGATTCTTCTCCAACTTTGGTCCATTAAAAACACCTCTCTGCTCTCTTAAAGTCTCTCTGTGACCCTTGGTCTCTCTCCCTCCTCTCTGTGTCTCTCTCACTCTCTCCTCTCAATTCAATTCAATTCAAGGGGCTTTATTGGCATGGGAAACATACAGTATGTTAACAATTTCCAAAGTAAGTGAAGTAGATAATATACAGAAGTGAAATAAACAATAAAATTAACAGTAAACTTTACACTCATAGAAGTTCCCAAAGAATAAAGGCATTACAAATGTCATATTATATATATATATATATACATACAGTGTTGGCCTCCCGCTCTCTCTCTCTCTCCCACTGACTAAATTCTATTCAATTCAGAGGGATTTATACATAAAATATATTTATATATTTATATTTATAAACATATGTTTACATTCCAAAGCAAGTGAAATTGATTATTTCACTTTTGTTTATAATCTATCCAAATGTAACAGTAAACGTTACACTCAGAAGTTTCAAAGGAATATAGACATTTAAAATGTCATATTACAGCTATGTACAGTGTTATAATGATGTGCAAATAGTTAAAGTACAAAAGAGAAAATACACAAACATAATATGGGTTGTATTTACAATGGTGATTGTTCTTCACTGGTTGCCATTTTCTTGACTCTCTCCCTCACTGACTCCTCTGTCTCTTTCTCTCTCTCTCTTTGTTTCTGACTCTCTCCCTCACTGACTCCTCTGTCTCTTTCTCTCTCTCTCTCTGTTTCTGACTCTCTCTCCCTCACTGACTCCTCTGTCTCTTTCTCTCTCTCTCTCTGTTTCTGACTCTCTCTCCCTCACTGACTCCTCTCTCTCTTTCTCTCTCTCTTTGTTTCTGACTCTCTCTCCCTCACTGACTCCTCTGTCTCTTTCTCTCTCTCTTTCTGTTTCTGACTATCTCTCCCTCACTGACTCCTCTCTCTCTCTCTCTTTCTCTCTCTGTTTCTGACTCTCTCTCCCTCACTGACTCCTCTGTCTCTTTCTCTCTCTCTCTCTCTGTTTCTGACTATCTCTCCCTCACTGACTCCTCTGTCTCTTTCTCTCTCTCTCTTTGTTTCTGACTCTCTCCCTCACTGACTCCTCTGTCTCTTTTCTCTCTCTCTTTGTTTCTGACTCTCTCCCTCACTGACTCCTCTGTCTCTTTCTCTCTCTCTTTGTTTCTGACTCTCTCCCTCACTGACTCCTCTGTCTCTTTTCTCTCTCTCTCTGTTTCTGACTATCTCTCCCTCACTGACTCCTCTGTCTATAAATACAAACACTCTCTGTTTCTGACTCTCTCTCCCTCACTGACTCCTCTGTCAGGCCTCTCTCTGTTTCTGACTATCTCTCCTCACTGATCTCTCTTTGTTTTGTCTTCTCTCCCTCACTGACTCCTCTGTCTAAAGAAATTATTCTGTTTCTGACTAGCCCACTGACAGTGTTAAACTCTCTTTACCTCTGTTTCTGACACTGTCCCCCTCACTGACTAGTGTTGGAAGTAATCTCTCTGTTTCTGACTATCTCTCCCTCACTGACTCCTCTGTCTTATTAACTCTCTCTCTCTGTTTCAGGCTCATAATTATGATAGGAAAATCTATCTTCTCTCTCTCTGGCCATCTCTCTCATAATTTGTCTGTTTCTGACAATTTTCTCTCCCCCACTGACTCCTCTGTCTCTTTCTCTCTCTCTCTGTTTCTGACTCTCTTCCCTCACTGACTCCTCTGGTTTTCTCTTTGTTTCTGACTCTCTCTCAACTCCTCTGTCTCTTTTTTCTCTTTGTTTCTGACTCCTCCTCCCTCACTGACACCTCTGTAGGGAGGGGTATCCATCTCAAAAGTCTGTTTTGACCCTCTTGATGTCAAATCAACTCAAATTCTTGTTTCTGAGCTCTCCCTCACTGCTCTCTCTCTCTCTGTTTCTGACCCTCTCTCCCTCACTGACTCCTCTCTCTCTCTCTCTCTCTCTCTCTCTCTGTTTCTGACTCTCTCGCTCCAAAAACATGTTATAAATACAAACATAGATGACCCCAACCCAACCCAGGGGAGAACAGGCCATGGCTCGGGTGTCTGAGGATCCTGGTGATCTTCTTGGTCTTCAACCTCTAAACGCTTCAACCTCTAAAGAAATGTATTCTGTTCCTGAGAGCCCACACAGTGTTAAACAGAAGTACCAGAGAGAGCACACTGTTAAACTAGTGTTGGAAGTAATGTCATGAGGCTAGAACAGATCACGGCTAGTTAGTTTATTAACTCTCAAGCTAATGTTAGCAGGCTACATAATTATGATAGGAAAATCTATTTCGCCTGAATGGCCATCAAATTCATAATTTGTCATGTTTTTTTTACATACAATTTTCATGTTTTTCAGGCAGCCCAAACACCCTTAGTCTGTCAACATTTAATTAAATACTTTACTCCACTGGTTTTAGAGTGTATCTCAAATTCCTTTTTCCGGGGTGTCGGTGCATCCTCCTCCCAATACAACACCACTGGTAGGGAGGGGTATCCATCTGCAAAAGTGAAGTTTTGCTTTGATGTCAAATCAACTCAAATTCTTGGTAGCTAGCTAGCTACCTTAGCTGTGGTGCTAGCTAACATGCTACTGAACTGTGATACTAGCTAGCTACCTTAGCTGTGGTGCTAGCTAACATGCTACTGAACTGTGATACTAGCTAGCTACCTTAGCTGTGGTGCTAGCTAACATGCTACTGAACTGTGATACTAGCTAGCTACCTTAGCTGTGGTGCTAGCTAACATGCTACTGAACTGTGATACTAGCTAGCTACCTTAGAACTAGCATAATGTGATACTAGCATAATGACATGCATATTGGTATTAAAAGACAGCAACATATTCAGCTAAAAATATACAGTGAAAAAAATATACAGTGCAAAATGATTCATCCCCCTTGGTGTTTTTCCTATTTTGTTGCATTACAAACTGTAAATGAAATTACATTTTCATTTGGATTTCATGTAATGGACATACACAAAATATAATACAAATTGATGAAAAAAATAACTTGTTTAAAAAATAAACAAACAGAAAAGTGGTACATATGTATTCACCCCCTTTACTATGAAGCCCCTAAATCAGATCTGGTGCAACCAATTACCTTCAGAAGTCACATAATTAGTTAAATACAGTCCACCTGTGTGTAAAAAGATCTCAGTATACAGTGGTGGCCAAAAGTTTTGAGAATGACACAAATATTAATTTTCACAAAGTTTGCTGCTTCAGTGTCTTTAGATATTTTTGTCAGATGTTACAATGGGAAACTGAAGTAAACTGAAGTATAATTACTATTAATTAAGCGGAAGGTTGCGAGTTCAAACCCCCGAGCTGACAAGGTACAAATTTGTTGTTTTGCCCCTGAACAGGCAGTTAACCCACTGTTCCCAGGCCGTCATTGAAAATAAGAATGTGTTCTTAACTGACTTGCCTGGTTAAATAAAGGTTAAAAAAATAAATACTGAAGTATAATTACAAGTATTTCATAAGTGTCAAATTGACAATTACATGAAGTTGATGCAAAGAGTCAATATTTGTACTGTTGACCCTTCTTTTTCAAGACTTCTGCAATCTGCCCTGGCATGCTGTCAATTAACTTCTGGGCCACATCCTGACTGATGGCAGCCCATTCTTGCATAATCAATGCTTGGAGTTTGTCAGAATCTGTGGGTTTTTGTTTGTCTACCCGCCTCTTGAGGGTTGAACACAAGTTCTCAATGGGATTAAGGTCATAAGCTTCTTTCCGGCTGCCCCAAACAATCGGAAAGGGGATTCATCAGAGAAAATGACTTTATCCCAGTCCTCAGCAGTCCAATCCCTGTACCTTTTGCAGAATATCAGTCTGTCCCTGATGTTTTTCCTGGAGAGAAGTGGCTTCTTTGCTGCCCTTCTTGACACCCGGCCACCCTCCAAAAGTCTTCACCTCACTGTGCGTGCAGATGCACTCACACCTGCCTGCTGCCATTCCTGAGCAAGCTCTGTACTGGTGGTGCCCTGATCCCGCACCTGAATCAACTTTAGGAGATGGTCCTGGCGCTTGCTGGACTTTCTTGGACGCCCTGAAGCCTTCTTCACAGCCTTCTTGAACTGCTCTCCTGGAAGTTCTTGATGATCCAATAAATGGTTGATTTAGGTGCAATCTTACTGGCAGCAATATCCTTGCCTGTGAAGACCTTTTTGTGCAAAGCAATGATGACGGAACATGTTTCCTTGCAGGTAACCATGGTTGACAGAGGAAGAACAATGATTCCAACCACCACCCTCCTTTTGAAGCTTCCAGTCTGTTATTCGAACTCAATCAGCATGACAGAGTGATCTCCAGCCTTGTCCTCGTCAACACTCACACCTGTGTTAACGAGAGAATCACTGACATGATGTCCTTTTGTGGCTAGGGCTGAAATGCAGTGGAAATGTTTTTGGGGGATTCAGTTCATTTGCATGGCAAAGAGGGACTTTGCAATCAATTGCAATTCATCTGATCACTCTTCATAACATTCTGGAGTATATGCAAAATTGCAAATCATACAAACTTAGGCAGCAGACTTTGTGAAAATTAACATTTGTGTCATTCTCAAAACCTTTGGCCACGACTGTATATACACCTGTTCTGATTGGCCCCAGAGTCTGCAACACCACTAAGCAAGTGGCATCACAAAGCAAGTTGCACCATGAAGACCAAGGATCTTTCCATACAGGTCATGGACAAAGCTGTGGAGAAGGACAGATCAGGGTTGGGTTCTAAAAAAAAGATCAGAAACTTTGAACATCCTACGGAGCACCATTAAATCCATTATTAAATAAAATGGAAAAAACATGGTACCACAACAAACCTGCCAAGAGAGGGCCGCCCACCAACACTCACGGACCAGGCAAGGAGGGCATTAATCAGAGGCAACAACGAGACCAAAGATAACCTTGAAGGAGCTGCAAAGCTCCACAGCGGAGATTGGAGTATCTGTCCATAGAACCACTTTAAGCCTAACACACAGAGCTGGGCTTTATGGAAGAGTGGCCAGAAAAAGACATTGCTTAAAGAAAAAAATAAGCAAACACGTTTACTGTTCGCCAAAAGGCATGTGGGAGACTCCCCAACCATATGGAAGAAGGTAGTCTGGTGAGAATAAAATCTTGCTTTTTGGCCATCAAGGAAAATGCTATCTCTGGTGCAAACCCAACTCCTCTCATCACCCCGAGAAAATCATTTTCCATCTGCATCATGGTGTGGGGATGTTTTTCATCAGCAGGGAAACTGATCAGAATTGAAGGAATGATAGACAGCGCTAAATACAGGGAAATTCTTTAAGGGAACCTGTTTCAGTCTTCCAGAGATTCGAGACTGGGACGGAGTTTCACCTTCCAATGACCCTAAGCATACTTGAGTGGTTCAAGGGGAAACATGTACATGTCTTGGAATGGCCTAGTCAAAGCCCAGACCTCAATCCAACTGAGAGTCTGTGGTATGACTTAAAGATTGCTGTACACCATTGGAATCCATCCAACTTGAAGGAGCTGGAGCAGTTTTTCCTTGAAGAATGGGCAAAAATCCCAGTGACTAGATGTGCCAAGCTTATAGAGACACACCCCAAGAGACTTACAGCAAAATTGCTGCAAAAGGAGGCTCAACTATTCACTCCCCCAAAATCAATAATTTGTAAACGTTTCAGTTTTTTTGTTTCATTTCTTGTTTCTTTCACAATAAAAAATATTTAGCATCTTAAGTGGTAGGCATGTTGTGTAAATCAAATTATACAAACCCCCAACAAATACATTTTAATTCCAGGTTGTAAAGCAACAAAATAGGAAAATGCCAAGGAGGGTGAATACTTTCACAAGTGCCTGTATTTAGCTACCCATCATATGAATTGTGAAAAAATATGATAGCTAATGTTAGCTAGCTAAGCACTAGCCAATCAGTGGCACTGACAGATTGAACTTGGTATCAATAAAATGTATTTCGCTCATTCTAGTGTATCATTCTCCAGGTCATTCTAGTGTATCCTTCTCCAAGTTAGCTGGTTGGTTATACAGGAGTCTCCTCTGTCTGTTAGCTGGTTGGTTATACAGGAGGCTCCTCTGTCTGTTAGCTGGTTGGTTATACAGGAGTCTCCTCTGTCTGTTAGCTGGTTGGTTATACAGGAGGCTCCTCTGTCTGTTAGCTGGTTGGTTATACAGGAGGCTCCTCTGTCTGTTAGCTGGTTGGTTATACAGGAGTCTCCTCTGTCTGTTAGCTGGTTGGTTATACAGGAGTCTCCTCTGTCTGTTAGCTGGTTGGTTATACAGGAGGCTCCTCTGTCTGTTAGCTGGTTGGTTATACAGGAGTCTCCTCTGTCTGTTAGCTGGTTGGTTATACAGGAGTCTCCTCTGTCTGTTAGCTGGTTGGTTATACAGGAGTCTCCTCTGTCTGTTAGCTGGTTGGTTATACAGGAGTCTCCTCTGTCTGTTAGCTGGTTGGTTATACAGGAGTCTCCTCTGTCTGTTAGCTGGTTGGTTATACAGGAGTCTCCTCTGTCTGTTAGCTGGTTGGTTATACAGGAGTCTCCTCTGTCTGTTAGCTGGTTGGTTATACAGGAGTCTCCTCTGTCTGTTAGCTGGTTGGTTATACAGGAGTCTCCTCTGTCTGTTAGCTGGTTGGTTATACAGGAGTCTCCTCTGTCTGTTAGCTGGTTGGTTATACAGGAGTCTCCTCTGTCTGTTAGCTGGTTGGTTGTACGGTTTCAGGAATAAAAAAATAAGAAAATGTACGTTCCAGGTTTTAGTGATTATTATTGAATGAAGAGCAATTTGTGAATATGTGGCAGCAAAATGTTTTGGGTTTTAAATTCTTCGTAAAAGTTCAGATATTCAACATGATCCTCCTCTCTCTGATCCATAAAGCCCCTGAAACAAAGTAACAAAAAGCAGTTGGAGATTTCACTGTTCTTGCTACACAAAAAATGCTGTCTTAAAAACAACCCAATTTGGGTTATTTGGTAATCCAGCGCTGGGAAAACATTGGGCAGAACACACGCTGGGTTATTTTCAACCAGCCATTTGGTTTGCATGAATAACCCAGCATGTGTGGTTGTTTGGATTCATTTAACCATCAATTGGGTTTGTATTCACTTTCATGCAGGTTGTTTAAGCAGCTGGATCTTTTATTTTACTGTAATCCATAGGTTATTTTCAGGAGGTATGGACAATTAGGGTGTGGCACATTTTTGGCCACCCGTGAGAGTTAACGTCATTCCTGTTCATTATGTTAAATTTGTACACTGCAAATTTCACTGAGCAATGTTGTATGAATTTAAAATATTGAACATTCCATAATTCCAAATGAATCCACAACCTTGTAGGCTTTGTGCCGGGAGGTATCATTCCACAACCTTGTAGGCTTTGTGCCGGGAGGTATCATTCCACAACCTTGTTCATTGTTGAAGTATGTTTCGAAAACCCCAGAAACATTTCATGAGAACCCATTATAAGCTGTATTGTAATATTGGCAAAGGTTCTTCTTTGTTGTGCCCAAAACGTTGCCGCTTGAAACCTTATACAATGTTGCAGAATGCCAGCTGGTAAGAAACCACAAACTTGTCATTTAAAAAAAAAAACTTTTTGTGAGAAACATTGTAAACTATAATTCAAACTGTTACGAATTCCTTGCCGGAGTCTCTTCTCACACCATCTCACAGGCCTCTCTCAGGGACACAAACTCTGCTACCTTCTGTCTCCTGCAGTAGGCTCCCCTCTCTCAGTAGGCTCCCCTCTCTCAGTAGGCTCCCCTCTCTGCAGTAGTCTCCCCTCTCTCAGTAGGCTCCCCTCTCTCAGTAGGCTCCCCTCTCTCAGTAGGCTCCCTCTCTCAGTAGGCTCCCTCTTCAGTAGTCTCCCTCTCTCAGTAGACTCCCCTCTCTCAGTAGGCTCCCCTCTCTGCAGTAGGCTCCCCTTCTGCAGTAGGCTCCCCTCTCTCAGTAGGCTCCCTCTCTGCAGTAGGCTCCCCTTCTTCATTCTCTGCAGTAGGCTCCCCTCTCTCAGAAAACCCTCAGAAACATTTCAGTGAGAAGGCTCCATTCTCTCAGTAGGCTCCCCTCTTCAGTAGGCTCCCTCTCTGGCAGTAGGCTTCTTCTTCTGCAGTAGTCCCTCTCTGGTAGGCTGAAACTCTCAGTAGGCAATGTCTGCAGAATGCCAGCTCTCAGTAGGCTCCCCTCTCTGCAGTAGGCTCCTCTCTCAGTAGGCTCCCCTCTCTGCAGTAGGCTCCCTCTCTGCAGTAGGCTCCTCTCTGCAGTAGGCTCCCTCTCTCAGTAGGCTCCCCTCTCTCAGTAGACACCCTCTCTCAGTAGGCTCCCTCTCTCAGTAGGCTCCCCTCTCTGCAGTAGTCTCCCCCTCTCTCAGTAGGCTCCCCTCTCTCAGTAGGCTCCCCTCTCTCAGTAGGCTCCCCTCTCTCAGTAGTCTCCCCTCTCTCAGTAGGCTCCCTCTCTGCAGTAGACTCCCCTCTCTCAGTAGGCTCCCCTCTCTGCAGTAGGCTCCCCTCTCTGCAGTAGGCTCCCCTCTCTCAGTAGGCTCCCCTCTCTGCAGTAGGCTCCCTCTCTGCA
This sequence comes from Oncorhynchus tshawytscha, assembly GCF_018296145.1. Classification (NCBI taxonomy): domain Eukaryota; kingdom Metazoa; phylum Chordata; class Actinopteri; order Salmoniformes; family Salmonidae; genus Oncorhynchus; species Oncorhynchus tshawytscha. Next base: position 2,206,110 of record NC_056441.1, on the reverse strand, counting down.
GTAGGCTCCCCTCTCTGCAGTAGGCTCCCTCTCTCAGTAGGCTCCCCTCTCAGTAGGCTCCCCTCTCTGCAGTAGGCTCCATTCTCTCAGTAGGCTCCCCTCTCTCAGTAGGCTCCCTCTCTCAGTAGGCTTCCCTCTCTGCAGTAGTCTCCCTCTCTGAGTAGGCTCCCTCTCTCAGTAGGCTCCCTCTCTGCAGTAGACTCCCCTCTCTCAGTAGGCTCCCCTCTCTGCAGTAGGCTCCCTCTCTCAGTAGGCTCCCCTCTCTGCAGTAGGCTCCCCTCTCTGCAGTAGGCTCCCTCTCTGCAGTAGGCTCCCTCTCTCAGTAGGCTCCCCTCTCTCAGTAGACTCCCCTCTCTCAGTAGGCTCTCTCTCAGTAGGCTCCCTCTCTGCAGTAGGCTCCCCTCTCTCAGTAGGCTCCTCTCTCAGTAGGCTCCCCTCTCTCAGTGGGCTCCCCTCTCTCAGTAGGCTCCCCTCTCTGCAGTAGGCTCCCTCTCTGCAGTAGGCTCCCCTCTCTCAGTAGGCTCCCCCTCTCTGCAGTAGGCTCCCTCTCTCTCAGTAGGCTCCCCTCTCTCAGCAGGCTCCCCTCTCTCAGTAGGCTCCCCTCTCTCAGTAGACTCCCTCTCTCAGTAGACTCCCTCTCTCAGTAGACTCCCTCTCTGCAGTAGGCTCCCCTCTCTGTAGTAGGCTCCCCTCTCTGCAGTAGGCTCCCCTCTCTGCAGTAGGCTCCCCTCTCTGCAGTAGGCTCCCTCTCTGCAGTAGTCTCCCCTCTCTCAGTAGACTCCCTCTCTCAGTAGCTCCCTCTCTGCAGTAGGCTCCCTCTCTCAGTAGGCTCCCTCTCTCAGTAGGCTCCCTCTCTCAGTAGGCTCCTCTCTCTCAGTAGACTCCTCTCTCAGTAGACTCCTCTCTCAGGCTCCCTCTCTGCAGTAGGCTCCCTCTCTGTAGTAGGCTCCCCTCTCTGCAGTAGGCTCCCCTCTCTGCAGTAGGCTCCCTCTCTGCAGTAGTCTCCCCTCTCTCAGTAGACTCCCCTCTCTCAGTAGACTCCCCTCTCTCAGTAGGCTCCCCTCTCTCAGTAGGCTCCCCTCTCTGCAGTAGGCTCCCCTCTCTGCAGTAGGCTCCCCTCTCTCAGTAGGCTCCCCTCTCTGCAGTAGACTCCCTCAGTGCAGTAGGGTCCCCTCTCTCAGTAGGCTCCCTCTCTGCAGTAGGCTCCCTCTCTGCAGTAGGCTCTCTCTGCAGTAGGCCCTCTCTGCAGTAGGCTCCCTCTCTGCAGTAGGCTCCTCTCTGCAGTGCAGTAGGCTCCCTCTCTGCAGTAGGCTCCTCCCCTCTCTGCAGTAGGCTCCTCTCTCAGTAGGCTCTCTCTCAGTAGGCTCCCCTCTCTGCAGTAGGCTCCCCTCTTCAGTAGGCTCCCCTCTCTGCAGTAGGCTCCCTCTCTGCAGTAGGCTCCCTCTCTGCAGTAGGCTCCCTCTCTGCAGTAGGCTCCCCTCTCTGCAGTAGGCTCCCTCTCTCAGTAGGCTCCCTCTCTGCAGTAGGCTCCCTCTCTGCAGTAGGCTCCCCTCTCTGCAGTAGGCTCCTCTCTCTCAGTAGGCTCCCCTCTCTGCAGTAGGCTCCCCTCTCTCAGTAGGCTGGCCCCCTCTCTCAGTAGGCTCCCTCTCTCAGTAGGCTCCCCTCTCTCAGTAGGCTCCCTCCCCTCTCTGGATTGTTTGCTATGGGCCAGTTTTAGGCTATGAACATTAGTTTTAGGTTTCAGCATCTTGAACTGGCCCTTCACACCTCTGGTTCTAGCCAAACCGATTGTTTGCTATGGGTCATGGTTGCCAGGGGCCTTATCACAACGTCAGTTTTAGGTTTCAGCATCTTGCTATATGAACATTAGTTTTAGGTTTCAGCTTCTTGCTATATGACTCAGTTTAAGGTTGAATCTTCTTCCCCTGACCGTCAGGGCTCATTGCTCTGCTGAACAGGTTGTTATGTAGCCTAAGCTCTGTTTAAACCCTCCAGAAGACCCTGACTCACAGCCGTCACCAATAACACGTCTCTTTAACTATTCTGAAGCTGTTTACAATCAACTAGTGCAATAAACAGAATAGATGTGTAACTGTTTACACCACTGGTTGCTGTTTGCCAGAAAGTTCACATTGATGATGACTGTGATTAGGATGAGGAACGATGACAACGATTGCTTCTGTTTGTGTAATGCATTCAAAGAGGAGGGAAACTGTTTCATGTCAATACACTCTGTCACGTCTTTCAACAATCTTCCATTCACATATCCCTCAAACATGTGGGTTTAATGTGTAGCGAGCGTGTGGGTGTGTGTGTGTGTGTGCGCGCTTGTGTTTATGAGTATGTCTCAGGCATGCTGTGGGACTGTGGTTAGGTAATGCAAAGCTACTTACAGTTCAATCACATATTGTAACCAGCTGTTCTTCCATCATATGGTGTTCTCTTGTTCTCTCAAACCAGGAACTGCATCAATACATTCCCCTTTACCTGCTAACCTCCCAATCCCCACCTGCTAACCACCCAATCCCCACCTGCTAACCTCCCAATCCCCACCTGCTAACCACCCAATCCCCACCTGCTAACCTCCCAATCCCCACCTGCTAACCACCCAATCCCCACCCTCCCAATCCCCACCTGCTAACCTCCCAATCACCACCTGCTAACCTCCCAATCCCCACCTGCTAACCTCCCAATCCCCACCTGCTAACCTCCCAATCCCCACCTGCTAACCTCCCAAACCTGCTAACCTCCCAATCCCCACCTGCTAACCACCCAATCCCCACCTGCTAACCTGCTAACCACCCAATCCCCACCTGCTAACCTCCCAATCCCCACCTGCTAACCACCCAATCCACACCTGCTAACCTCCCAATCCCCACCCCCACCCTCCCAACCTGCTAACCTCCCAATCCCCACCTGCTAACCTCCCAATCCCCCCTACTAACCACCCAATCCCAACCTGCTAACCTCCCAATCCCCACCTGCTAACCACCCAATCCCCACCTGCAACCACCCAATCCCCCACCTGCTAACCTCCCAATCCCCACCTGCTAACCTCCCAATCCCCACCTGCTAACCACCCAATCCCCACCCTAACCTGCTAACCTCCCAATCCCCACCTGCTAACCTCCCAATCCCCACCTGCTAACCTCCCAAACCTGCTAACCTCCCAATCCCCACCTGCTAACCTAACCACCCAATCCCCACCTGCTAACCTGCTAACCTCCCAATCCCCACCTGCTAACCTCCTAATCCCCACCTGCTAACCTCCCAATCCCCACCTGCTAACCACCCAATCCCCACCTGCTAACCTCCCAATCCCCTCCTGCTAACCTGCTAACCACCCAATCCCCACCTGCTAACCTCCCAATCCCCACCTGCTAACCTCCCAATCCCCACCTGCTACCCTCCCAACCACCTGCAACCTCCCAATCCCCACCTGCTAACCTCCCAATCCCCACCTGCTAACCTGCTAACCACCCAATCCCCACCTGCTAACCTTCCAATCCCCACTCTAACCTCCCAACCCTAACCTGCTAACCTCCCAATCCCCACCTGCTAACCTCCCAATCCCCACCTGCTAACCTGCTAACCACCCAATCCCCACCTGCTATCAGCAATCCCCCACCTGCTAACCTCCCAATCCCCACCTGCTAACCTCCCAATCCCCACCTGGCACAACCTCCCAACCCCCCCTCCCAATCCCCACCTGCTAACCTCCCAATCCCCACCTGCTAACCTCCCTCCCAACCTGCTAACCTCCCAATCCCAACCTGCACCTCCTAACCACCCAATCCCCATCCCCTGACCTAAACCTCCCAATCCCCACCTGCTAACCTCCCAACCTGCACCTAACCTGCTAACCTCCCAATCCCCCCACCCCAATCCCCACCTGCTAACCTCCCAATCCCCACCTGCAACCCCCACCTGCATAACCACCCAATCCCCACCTGCTACCTCCCTCCCACCTGCTAACCTCCCAATCCCCACCTGCTAACCTCCCAATCCCCACCTGCAACCTCCCAACCCCTGCTAACCACCCAATCCCCACCTGCTAACCTCCCAATCCCCCCCTAACCTGCTAACCTTAACCTGCTAACCTCCCAATCCCCACCTGCTAACCTCCCAAACCTGCTAACCTCCCAATCCCCACCTGCTAACCTGCTAACCTCCCAATCCCCACCTGCTAACCTGCTAACCCAATCCCCACCTGCTAACCTCCCAATCCCCACCTGCTAACCTCCCAATCCCCCCTGCTAACCTCCCAAACCTGCTAACCTCCCAATCCCCACCTAACCTCCCAATCCCCACCTGCTAACCTGCTAACCTCCCAATCCCCACCTGCTAACCTCCCAACCCCTGCTAACCACCCAATCCCCGCCTGCTAACCTCCCAATCCCCACCTGCTAACCTGCTAACCTCCCAATCCCCACCTGCTAACCTCCCAATCCCCACCTGCTAACCTCCCAACCCCAACCTGTTAACCTCCCAATCCCCACCTGCTAACCTGCTAACCACCCAATCCCCACCCTTCAACCTCCCAATCCCCACCTGCTAACCTAACCACCCAATCCCCACCTGCTAACCTCCCAATCCCCACCTGCAACCTCCCAAATCTCCCACCCCTGCTAACCTCCCAATCCCTACCTGCTAACCAACCTTCCAATCCCCACCTGCTAACCTCCCAATCCCACCTGCTAACCTGCTAACCTGCTAACCTCCCAATCCCCACCTGCTAACCTCCCAATCCCACCTGCTAACCTCCCAATCCCCACCTGCTAACCTCCCAACCCCCACCTGCTAACCTCCCAATCCCCACCCCAACCCCACCTGCTAACCTCCCAACCTGCTAACCTGCTAACCACCCAATCCCCACCTGCACCTGCTAACCACCCAATCCCCACCTGCTAACCTCCCAATCCCCACCTGCTAACCTAACCTCCCAATCCCAACCTGCTAACCTCCCAATCCCACCTGCTAACCTCCCAATCCCCACCTGCTAACCTCCCAATCCCCACCTGCTAACCTGCTAACCACCCAATCCCCACCTGCTAACCTCCCAATCCCCACCCTAACCTGCTAACCTCCCAATCCCCACCTGCTAACCTCCCTCCCCACCTAACCTCCCAATCCCCCACCTGCTAACCACCCACCCCACCCTAAAATCCCCACCTGCTAACCACCCAATCCCCCTAACCTGCTAACCTCCCAATCCCCACCCAACCTGCTAACCTGCTAACCTCCCAATCCCCACCTGCTAACCACCCAATCCCCACCTGCTAACTGCTAACCTCCAATCCTCACCTGCAAACCCAATCCCACCTGCTAACCTGCTAACCTCAAAATCCTGCTAACCTGCTAACCTCCCAATCCCCACCCTAACCTCCCAATCCCCAAATGCTAACCTGCTAACAACCCAATCCCCACCTGCTAACCAGCTAACCTCCCAATCCCCACCTGCTAACCTCCCAACCCCCTGCTAACCTCCCAATCCCCACCCAACCTCCCACCCCCTGCTAACAACCTCCCCACCTGCTAACCTCCCAATCCCCCCTGCTAACCTGCTAACCTCCCAATCCCAACCTGCTAACCTCCCAATCCCAACCTGCTAACCTCCCAATCCTCACCTGCTAACCGCCCAACCCCCCCACCTGCTAACCACCCAATCCCCACCCTAACCTCCCAATCCCCACCTGCTAACCTGCACCACCCAACCCCTACCTGCAACCTCCCAATCCCCACCTCCCAACCTCCCCTGCTAAATCCCCACCTGCAACCCTATCCCCACCTGCACCTCCCAATCCCCACCTGCCCTGCTAACCTCCCACCCCTCAACCTCCCAATCCCCACCCAACCTCCCAATCCTGCTAACCACAATCCTGCTAACCTCCCAATCCCCACCTGCTAAACCTCCCAATCCTAACCTGCTAACGTCCCAATCCCAACCTGCTAAACCTGCTAACCTCCCAATCCCCACCTGCTAACCTAACCACCCAAACCTGCTAACCTCCCAATCCCCACCTGCTAACCACCCAATCCCCACCTGCACCTCCCAATCCCCACCTGCAACCTCCCAATCCCGACCTGCTAATCTCCCAACCCCCTGCTAACCTCCCAATCCCCACCTGCTAACCAGCTAACCTTCCAATCCCCACCTGATAACCTCCCAATCCCTACCTGCTAACCTGCTAACCTGTAACCTCCCAATCCCCACCTGCTAACCTCCCAATCCCCACCTGCTAACCTCCCAATCCCCACCTGCTAACCAGCTAACCTTCCAATCCCACCTGATAACCTCCCAATCCCCACCTGCTAACCTGCTAACCTGCTAACCTCCCAATCCCCACCTGCTAACCTGCTAACCACCCAATCCCCCACCTGCTAACCTCCCCAATCCCCACCTGCTAACCTCCCCAAACCTGCTAATCTCCCAACCCCCAATCCCCACCTGCTAACCAGCTAACCACCCAATCCCACCTGATAACCTCCCAATCCCCACCTGCTAACCTGCTAACCTGCTAACCTCCCAATCCCCACCTGCTAACCTCCCAACCCCACCTGCTAACCTCCCAATCCCCACCTGCTGGCAACCAGCTAACCTTCCAATCCCCTACCTCCCAAATCCCACCTGCTAACCTCCCAATCCCCACCTGCTAACCCTAACCTCCCAATCCCCACCTGCTAACCTGCTAACCACCCAATCCCCACCTGTTAACCTGCTAACCATAATCCCCACTCTGCTATCCTGCTAACCACCTCCCAATCCCCCTAACCTGCTAACCACCCAATCCCCACCTGCTAACCCTAACCTCCCAATCCCAATCCCCACCTGCTAACCTGCTAACCTCCCAATCCCCACCTGCTAACCACCCAATCCCCACCTGCTATCCTGCTAACCTGCTAACCTCCCAATCCTCACCTGCTAACCTGCTAACCACCCAATCCCCACCTGCTAACCTGCTAACCTCCCAATCCCCACCTGCTAACCTGCTAACCTCCCACCCAAACCTCCCAATCCCCACCTGCTAACCTCCCAAACCTGCTAACCACCCAATTCCCACCTAAACACCCAATCCCCACCTGCTAACCACCCAATCCCCACCTGCTAACCTGCTAACCACCCAATCCCACCTGCTAACCTTCTAACCTCCCAATCCCCACCTACTAACCTGCTAACCTCCCAATCCCCACCTGCTAACCTGCTAACCACCCAATCACCCTAACCTGCTAACCTCACAACCTGCTAACCACCCAATCCCCACCTGCTAACCTGCTAACCTCAAAATCTCCACCTGCACCTGCTAACCTAATCCCCCTGCTAACCATCCCCAACTGCTAACCTGCTAACAACCCAATCCCCACCTAACCAGCTAACCTCCCAATCCCCACCTGCTAACCTCCCAACCCCCTCTAACCTCCCAATCCCCACCTGCTCCCAACCCCTGCTAACAACCCAATCCCCACCTGCTAACCTCCCAACCCCACCTGCTAACCTGCACCTCCCAATCCCCCTGCTAACCTCCCAATCCCCACCCTAACCTCCCAATCCTCACCTGCTAACCGCCAATCCCCTACCTGCTAACCTGCTAACCACCCAATCACCTGCAACCTCCCAATCCCCACCAACCTGCTAACCACCCAATCCCCACCTGCTAACCTCCCAATCCCCACCTGCTAACCTCCCAACCCCTGCTAACCTCCCAATCCCCACCTGCTAACCTCCCAGTCCCCCACCTGCTAACCTCCCAACCCCACCTGCTAACCTGCTAACCTCCTAACCCCCCCTGCAACCTCCCAATCCCCACCTGCTAACCTCCCAACCCCCTGCACCACCCAATCCCCGCCTGCTAACCTCCCAATCCCCTACCTGCTAACCAACCTCCCCCAACCTGCTAACGTCCCAATCCCACCTGCTAACCTCCCAATCCCCACCAACCTCCCAATCCCCACCTGCTAACCTGCTAACCACCCAATCCCCACCCAACCTCCAATCCCCACCCTAATGCTAACCACCCCAATCCCCACCTGCTAACCTCCCAATCCCCACCTGCTAACCTCCCAATCCCGACTGCTAATCTCCCAACCCCTGCAACCTCCCAATCCCCACCTGCTAACCAGCTAACCTTCCAATCCCCACCTGATAACCTCCCAATCCCCACCTGCTAACCCCCTAACCTGCTAACCTCCCAATCCCACCCAACCTCCCACCCCCCCACCTGCAACCTCCCAATCCCACCCTAACCAGCTAACCTTCCATCCCACCTGATAACCCCAATCCCTAACTGCTAACCCTAACCTCCCATCCCCACCTGCTAACCTGCAACCACCCAATCCCCCACCTGCTAACCTGCTAACCACCCAATCCCCACCTGCTAACCTGCTAACCTCCCAATTACCTGCAACCTGCTAACCTGCTAACCTCCCAATCCCCACCTGCTAACCTGCTAACCACCCATACCTGTTAACCTGCTAACCACCCCAATCCCCACCTGCTATCCTGCTAACCTGCTAACCTCCCAATCCCCACCTGCTAACCTGCTAACCACCCAATCCCCACCTGCTAACCTGCTAACCTCCCAATCCCAATCCCCACCTGCTAACCTGCTAACCTCCCAATCCCCACCTGCTAACCTCCCAATCCCCACCTGCTAACCTCCCAATCCCCTGCTAAACCTCCCACCTGCTAAACACCCAAACCTGCTAACCACCCAATCCCCACCTGCTAACCTGCTAACCACCCAATCCCCACCTGCTAACCTTCTAAATCCCCACCTGCTAACCTGCTAACCTCCCAATCCCCACCTTAATCTGCTAACCACCCAATCCCCACCTGCTAACCTGCACAGTCCTCACCTGCTAACCACCCAATCCCCACCTGCTAACCTGCTAACCTCAAAATCTCCACCTGCTAACCTGTTAACCTCCCAATCCCCACCTGCTAACCTCCCAATCCCCAACTGCTAACCTGCTAACAACCAATCCCCACCTGCTAACCAGCTAACCTCCCCCCCACCTGCTAACCTCCCAACCCCTGCAACCTCCCAATCCCCACCTGCTAACCTCCCAACCCCCTGCTAACAACCCATCCCCACCTGCTACCCCTCCCAATCCCCACCTGCTAACCTGCAAAAACCTGCTAACGTCCCCAATCCCAACACCAACCTCCCAATCCCCACCTGCTAACCTCCCAATCCCCTACCTGAACCCTAACCACCCAATCCCCACTGCTAACCTCCCCCAATCCCAACCTGCTAACCTGCAACCACCCAATCCCCCACCTGCTAACCTCCCAATCCCCACCTGCAACCTCCTAATCCCTACCTCTAATCTCCCCATCCCCTGCACCTCCCAATCCCCACCTGCTAACCAGCTAACCTTCCATCCCCTACCTGATAAATCCCTCCCATCCCCACCTGGCAACCTGCACCTGCTAACCTCCCAATCCCCACCTGTAACCTCCCAATCCCCACCTGCTAACCTGCCAATCCCCACCTGCTAACCAGCTAACCTTCCAATCCCACCTGATAACCTCCCAATCCCCACCTGCTAACCTGCTAACCTGCTAACCTCCCAATCCCCACCTGCTAACCTGCTAACCACCCAATCCCCACCTGCTAACCTCCCAATCCCCCTAACCTCCCAATCCCGACCTGCTAATCTTGCTAACCTCCCAATCCCCACCTGCTAACCAGCTAACCTTCCAACCTGCTAACCTCCCTGTGCTAACCTGCTAACCTGCTAACCTCCCAATCCCACCTGCTAACCTCCCAATCCCACCTGCTAACCTGTACCTGCTAACCAGCTAACCTTCCAAGCTTAACCTCCCATTCTCCACTGCGTGCTAACCTGCTAACCTCCCAATCCCCACCTGCTAACCTGCTAACCTCCCAATCCCCACCTGCTAACCTGCTAACCACCCAATCCCCACCTGTTAACCTGCTAACCACCCAATCCCCACCTGCTATCTGCTAACCTGCTAACCTCCCAATCCCCACCTGCTAACCTGCTAACCACCCAATCCCCACCTGCTAACCTGCTAACCTCCCAATCCCAATCCCACCACCTGCTAACCTGCTAACCTCCCAATCCCACCTGCTAACCACCCAATCCCCCACCTGCTATCCTGCTAACCTGCTAACCTCCCAAGCTAACCTGCTAACCACCCAATCCCACCTGCTAACCTGCTAACCTCCCAATCCCCACCTGCTAACCTGCAACCTCCCAATCCCCACCCTAACCTCCCAATCCCCACCTGCTAACCTCCCATCCCCACCTGCTAACCACCCAATTCCACCTGCTAAACACCCAATCCCCCTAACCACCCAATCCCCACCTGCTAACCTGCTAACCCCCAATCCCCACCTGCTAACCTTCTAACCTCCCAATCCCCACCTACTAACCTGCTAACCTGTCCCCACCTGCTAATCTGCTAACCACCCATCCCCACCTGCTAACCTGCTAACCTCACAATCCTCACCTGCTAACCACCCAATCCCCACCTGCTAACCTGCTAACCTGTCTGCACCTGCTAACCTCCCAATCCCCACCTGCTGACCTCCCAATCCCCAACTGCTAACCTGCTAACAACCCAATCCCCACCTGCTAACCAGCTAACCTCCCAATCCCCACCTGCAACCTCCCAAGCCCCCCTGCTAACCTCCCAATCCCCACCTGCTAACCTCCCAACCCCCTGCAACAACCCAATCCCCACCTGCTAACCTCCCAATCCCCACCTCCCTAACCTGCAACCTCCCAATCCCAACCTGCTAACCTCCCAATCCCCAACCTGCTAACCTCCCAATCCTCACCTGCTAACCTCCCAATCCCCACCTGACAACCTGCTAACCACCCAATCCCCACCTGCTAACCTCCCAATCCCCACCTGCTAACCTGCTAACCACCCAATCCCCACCTGCTAACCTCCCAATCCCCACCTGCTAACCTCCCAACCCCCTGCTAACCTCCCAATCCCCACTAACCTCCCAATCCCCACCTGCTAACCTCCCAATCCCCACCTGCTAACCTGCTAACCTGCTAACCTCCCAACCCCCCTGCTAACCTCCCAATCCCCACCTGCTAACCTCCCAACCCCTGCTAACCACCCAATCCCCGCCTGCTAACCTCCCAATCCCCACCTGCTAACCTGCTAACCTCCCAATCCCAACCTGCTAACGTCCCAATCCCAACCTGCTAACCTCCCAATCCCCACCTGCTAACCTCCCAATCCCCCACCTGCTAACCTGCTAACCACCCAATCCCCACCTGCTAACCTCCCAATCCCCACCTGCTAACCTGCTAACCACCCAATCCCCACCTGCTAACCTCCCAATCCCCACCTGCTAACCTCCCAATCCCGACCTGCTAATCTCCCAACCCCCTGCTAACCTCCCAATCCCCACCTGCTAACCAGCTAACCTTCCAATCCCCACCTGATAACCTCCCAATCCCCACCTGCTAACCTGCTAACCTGCTAACCTCCCAATCCCCACCTGCTAACCTCCCAATCCCCACCTGCTAACCTCCCAATCCCCACCTGCTAACCAGCTAACCTTCCAATCCCCACCTGATAACCTCCCAATCCCCAACTGCTAACCTGCTAACCTCCCAATCCCCACCCTAACCTGCTAACCTCCCAATCCCCACCTGCTAACCTGCTAACACCCAATCCCCACCTGCTAACCTGCTAACCTCCCAATCCCCACCTGCTAACCTGCTAACCTGCTAACCTCCCAATCCCCACCTGCTAACCTGCTAACCACCCAATCCCCACCTGTTAACCTGCTAACCACCCAATCCCCACCTGCTATCCTGCTAACCTGCTAACCTCCCAATCCCCACCTGCTAACCTGCTAACCACCCAATCCCCACCTGCTAACCTGCTAACCTCCCAATCCCAATCCCCACCTGCTAACCTGCTAACCTCCCAATCCCCACCTGCTAACCTCCCAATCCCCACCCTAACCTCCCAATCCCCACCTGCTAACCACCACCCACCTGCTAAACACCCAATCCCCACCTGCTAACCACCCAATCCCCACCTGCTAACCTGCTAACCACCCAATCCCCACCTGCTAACCTTCTAACCTCCCAATCCCCACCTAACCTGCAACCTCCCAATCCCCACCTGCTAATCTGCTAACCACCCAATCCCCACCTGCTAACCTGCTAACCACCCAAACCACCCCACCTGCTAACCTGCTAACCTCAAAATCTCCACCTGCTAACCTGCTAACCTCCCAATCCCCCACCTGCTAACCTCCCAATCCCCAACTGCTAACCTGCTAACAACCCAATCCCCACCTGCTAACCAGCTAACCTCCCAATCCCCACCTGCTAACCTCCCAACCCCCTGCTAACCTCCCAATCCCCACCTGCTAACCTCCCAACCCCCCTGCTAACAACCCAATCCCCACCTGCTAACCTCCCAATCCCCACCTGCTAACCTGCTAACCTCCCAATCCCAACCTGCTAACCTCCCAATCCCAACCTGCTAACCTCCCAATCCTCACCTGCTAACCGCCCAATCCCCACCTGCTAACCTGCTAACCACCCAATCCCCACCTGCTAACCTCCCAATCCCCACCTGCTAACCTGCTAACCACCCAATCCCCACCTGCTAACCTCCCAATCCCCACCTGCTAACCTCCCAACCCCCCTGCTAACCTCCCAATCCCCACCTGCTAACCTCCCAATCCCCAACTGTTAACCTGATAACCTCCCAATCCCCACCTGATACCCACCCAATCCCCACCTGCTAACCTGCTAAGCACCCAATCCCCACCTGCTAACCTTCTAACCTCCCAATCCCCACCTGCTAACCTGTTAACCTCCCAATCCCCACCTGCTAATCTGCTAACCTCCCAATCCCCACCTGCTAACCTCCCAACCCCCTGCTAACCTCCCAATCCCCACCTGCTAACCTCCCAACCCCCCTGCTAACCTGCTAACCTCCCAACCCACCTGCTAACCTGCTAACCTCCCAATCCCCACCTGCTAACCTGCTAACCTCCCAATCCCCACCTGCTAACCTCCCAACCCCTTGCTAACCTCCCAATCCCCACCTGCTAATCTGCTAACCTTCCCAATCCCCACCTGCTAACCTGCTAACCACCCAATCCCCACCTGCTAACCTGCTAACCTCCCAATCCCCACCGGCTAACCTGCTAACCTCCCAATCCCCACCTGCTAACCTGCTAACCACCCAAATCCCCACCTGATAACCACCCAATCCCCACCTGCTAACTTGCTAACCTGCTAACCTGATAACCACCCAATCCCCACCTGCTAACCTGCTGACCTCCCAATCCCCACCTGCTAACCTGCTAACCTCCCAATCCATACCTGCTAACCTCCCAATCCCCACCTGCTAACCTGCTAACCTCCCAATCCCCACCTGCTAACCTGCTAAACTGCTAACCTCCCAATCCCCACCTGCTAACCTGCTAACCACCCAATCCCCACCTGCTAACCTGCTAACCACCCAATCCCCACCTGCTAACCTGCTAACCTCCCAATCCCCACCTGATAACCACCCAATCCCCACCTGCTATCCTGCTAACCTCCCAATCCCCACCTGCTAACCTGCTAACCACCCAATCCCCACCTGCTAACCTGCTAACCACCCAATCCCCACCTGCTAACCTGCTAACCTCCCAATCCCCACCTGCTAACCTGCTAACCTGCCAACCACCCAATCCCCACCTGCTAACCTGCTAACCACCCAATCCCCACCTGCTAACCTGCTAGCCAACCAATCCTCACCTGCTAACCTGCTAACCTCCCAATCCCCACCTGATAACCACCCAATCCCCACCTGCTAACCTGCTAACCTACTAACCTCCCAATCCCCACCTGTTAACCTGCTAACCACCCAATCCCCACCTGCTAACCTGCTAACCTCCCAATCCCCACCTGCTAACCTGCTAACCTCCCAATCCCCACCTGCTAACCTGCTAACCATCCAATCCCCACCTGCTAACCATCCAATCCCCACCTGCTAACCTGCTAACCACCCAATCCCCACCTGCTAACCTCCCAATCCCCACCTGCTAACCTGCTAACCTGCCAACCACCCAATCCCCACCTGCTAACCTGCTAACCACCCAATCCCCACCTGCTAACCTGCTAGCCACCCAATCCCCACCTGCTAACCTGCTAACCACCCAATCCCCACCTGATAACCTGATAACCACCCAATCCCCACCTGCTAACCTGCTAACCTGCTAACCACCCAATCACCACCTGCTAACCAGCTAACCACCCAATCACCCCTGCCTGTACCATCCCCAATCTCCATCCCCAATCATCCCCAACCACCCCCAATCCCCACCCCCAATCACCACCTGCTAACCACCCAATCACCCCCTGCCTGCACTACCCCCAATCCCCACCCCCCAATCTCCACCTGCTAACCACCCAATGACCCCTACCTGCACCAACCCCAATCACCACCTGCTAACCACCCAATCACCCCCTGCCTGCACTACCCCCAACCCTCACCCCAATCACCACCTGCTAACCAGCTAACTACCCCCTGCAATCACCACCCCCAATCACCACAAGCTAACACCCAATCACCCCTGCCTGCACCCCCTGCCTACACCCCCTGCCTCATTCACCACCCCCAATCAAATCAAATCAAATCAAATGTTATTGGTCACATACACATACTTAGCAGATGTTATTGTGGGTGTAGTTAAATGCTTGTGTTCCTAGCTCTAACAATGCAGTAATATCTAACAACTCACAAAAATACACACATTGAAAAGTAAAATAATGCATTTTGTGCAGACCACACCACCCTCTCGAGAGCCCTGTGGTTGCGGGCAGTGCAGTTGCCGTACCAGGCATTGATACATCCCGACAGGATGCTCTCATATGTGAATCTTTAAAAGTTTGTGAGGGTTTTAGGTGACAAGCCCAATTTCTTCAGCCTCCTGAGGTTGAAGAGGCGGTGTTGCGCCTTCTTCACAACGCTGTCTGTGTGGGTGGACCATTTCTGATCATATGGGATGTGTACGCCGAGGAACTTGAAGCTTTTCACATTCTCCACTGCGTTCCCATCGATGTGGATAGGGGGGTGCTCCCTCTGCTGTCTCCTGAAGTCCATGATCAGCTCCTTTGTTTTGTTGACGTTGAGGGAGAGGTTGATTTTCCTGTCACCACTCCATCAGGACCCTCACCTCCTCCCTGTAGACTGTCTCTTCATTGTTGGTAATCAGGCCTACTACTGTTGTGTTGTTTGCAAACTTGATGATTGAGTTGGAGGCGTGCATGGCCACGCAGTCATGGGTGAACAGGGAGTACAGGAGGGGGCTGAGCACGCACGCCTCTGGGGTCCCTGTGTTGAGGATTAGCAAAGTGGAGGTGTTGTTAACTACCTTTACCACCGGGGGTCGGCCCGTCAGGAAGTCCAGGACCCAGTTGCACAGGGCGGGGTTGAGACCCAGTACCTCAAGCTTAATGATGGGCTTGGAGGGTACTATGGTGGTGAATGCTGAGCTGTAGTCAATGAACAGCATTCTTACAAACACCACCCCCCAATAACCACCCCCAAACACCAAACCAAACTCCACCCCCAAACACCACCCCCAATAATATCCCCAAAAACACCACCCCAAAACCACCCCAAACACCACCCCCAATAACCACCCCAAACACCACCCCCAATAATATCCCCCAAACACCATCCCAATAACCACCCCAAACACCACCCCAAACACCACCCTCCAATAACCACCCCAAACACCATCCCCAATAATATCCCCCAAACACCACCCCCAATAACCACCCCCAATAATATCCCCCAAACACCACCCCAAAAACCACCCCAAACACCATCCCCAATAATATCCCCCCAAACACCACCCCAATAATATCCCCCAAACACCACCCCAATAACCACCCCAAACACCACCACCAATAACCACCCCAAACACCACCACCAATAACCACCCCAAACACCAGCCCCAATAACCACCCCAAACACCACCCCCAATAATATCCCCAAACACCACCCCCAATAACCATCCCCCAAACACCACCCCCAATAATATCCCCCAAACACCACCCCCAATAATACCCCAAACACCACCTCAAACACCACCCCCAATAACCACCCCAAACAACCACCCCAAACACCACCCCCAATAACCACCCCAAACACCACCCCAAACACCACCCCCAATAATATCCCAAACACCACCCCCAATAATATCCCCCAAACTCCACCCCCAATAACCACCCCAAACAACACCCCAAACACCACCCCCAAACACCACCCCCAAACACCAACCCCCAATAACCACCCCAAACACCACCCCCAATAACCACCCCAAACACCACCCCAATAACCACCCCAAACACCACCCCAAAACCACCCCAAACACCACCCCAATAACCACCCCAAACACCACCCCCAATAATATCCCAAACACCACCCCCAATAATATCCCCCAAACTCCACCCCAATAACCACCCCAAACACCAACCCCAATAACCACCCCAAACACCAACCCCAATAACCACCCCAAACACCAACCCCAATAAGAACCACAAACACCACCCCCAATAACCACCCCCAATAACCACCCACAATAACCACCCCCAAACACCACCCTCAAACACCACACCCCAAACACAACCCCCCAAATACCCCCATATATGCAAGTATGCGTGTATAGTATTCGTGTGCGTGTGTGTGTGTGTGTTTACTTAAATTACATGTGGCATACATGACCTTTGACACCTCACTCACTCAATAGTCTGCTTCCACTTCCTGTCCACCTGGGAGTTGTTCCCAATTTTCACTTTCCACACCCTGGGGGGTGTGTGTGTGTGTGTGTGTGTGTGTGTGTGTGTGTGTGTGTGTGTATTTCACTCAAAACTCTGTTAGTGGGGTATAGTATAGAAGGTTCCGGTAGCTATCTGAAGCCCTGTTAGTGGGGTATAGTATAGAAGGTTCCGGTAGCTATCTGAAGCCCATGCAGATGGCCTTATTTCCTTTCAATCTATCATCACATGAAGTCTTTTACTGTCATGGAATAGAGGGAGAGTGATGGCACCGTTCAGACAGCACTGCAAGGCCCTGGTGCAACGACCATTACACCCACAAGGCCTTATTGAAAGCCTTGGACTGTTACACACACGGATGTAAGCACCCCTCACACACAGACAGACAGACAGACAGACAGACAGACACACACAGTGTATCTAAGACATGCTCCATTAGGTCAGTGTGAATGATGGTTCTAATGGTCTGTCCCATTAGACCTTCTCTCACACCACCCTCTCTATGTCGTTTCATCAAGGACCCAGGGACAGAGGGAAAAGAGGTGGGAGGAGAGGAGAGACGACAGGGGAGAGGAGACAGATAGAGGGAAAAGAGGTGGGAGGAGAGACGACAGGGGAGAGGAGATAGACAGAGGGAAAAGAGGTGGGAGGAGAGGAGAGACGACAGGGGAGAGGAGACAGAGAGGGAAAAGAGGTGGGAGGAGAAGAGAGACGACAGGGAGAGAGGAGACAGAGGGAAAAGAGGTGGGAGGAGAGGAGAGACGACAGGGGAGAGGAGACAGACAGAGGGAAAAGAGGTGGGAGGA
Source organism: Oncorhynchus tshawytscha (assembly GCF_018296145.1). Lineage (NCBI taxonomy): Eukaryota > Metazoa > Chordata > Actinopteri > Salmoniformes > Salmonidae > Oncorhynchus > Oncorhynchus tshawytscha. Next base: position 2,188,513 of record NC_056441.1, on the reverse strand, counting down.
GAGGAGAGACGACAGGGGAGAGGAGACAGAGAGGGAAAAGAGGTGGGAGGACAGGAGAGACGACAGGGGAGAGGAGACAGAGAGGGAAAAGAGGTGGGAGGAGAGGAGAGACGACAGGGGAGAGGAGACAGATAGAGGGAAAAGAGGTGGGAGGAGAGGAGAAGAGACAGGGGAGAGGAGACAGATAGAGGGAAAAGAGGTGGGAGGAGAGGAGAGACGACAGGGGAGAGGAGACAGATAGAGGGAAAAGAGGTGGGAGGAGAGGAGAGACGACAGGGGAGAGGAGACAGATAGAGGGAAAAGAGGTGGGAGGAGAGGAGAGACGACAGGGGAGAGGAGAGGAGACAGATAGAGGGAAAAGAGGTGGGAGGAGAGGAGAGACGACAGGGGAGAGGAGACAGATAGAGGGAAAAGAGGTGGGAGGAGAAGAGAGACGAGAGAGGTGGATGGAAAGAGTTAAAGACGGTATGTTTGTATAGTATGGTTTGTGTGAGAGCAAGAGAGGAATAAATCGAGAGATATAGAAGAGGTGAAATAGGGCGAGAGACAGTGATGTGAGGAGACAGAGAGGTCAACTGGAGAGAGATAGAAGGGGTGAAATAGGGCGAGAGACAGTGATGTGAGGAGACAGAGAGGTCAACTGGAGAGAGATAGAAGGGGTGAAATAGGGTGAGAGACAGTGATGTGAGGAGACAGAGAGGTCAACTGGAGAGAGATAGAAGGGGTGAAATAGGGTGAGAGACAGTGATGTGAGGAGACAGAGAGGTCAACTGGAGAGAGATAGAAGGGGTGAAATAGGGTGAGAGACAGTGATGTGAGGAGACAGAGAGGTCAACTGGAGAGAGATAGAAGGGGTGAAATAGGGTGAGAGACAGTGATGTGAGGAGACAGAGAGGTCAACTGGAGAGAGATAGAAGATTAGACAGATCAATGGTGATGAGAGTTATCATGAAGTGCGATAACTCTCAACGAATGTGTGTTCCCTCTTCTTTTCAAAAACAGTCACGAGTATCACACTCACACGGACACAGACAGAGACACAGAAACAGACACTCACACAGACAGAGACAGAGACACAGAAACAGACACTCACACGGACACAGACAGAGACACAGAGACAGACACTCACACAGACAGAGACAGAGACACAGAAACAGACACTCACACAGACAGAGACAGAGACACAGAAACAGAAACTCACACGGACACAGACAGAGACAGACACTCACACAGACACAGACAGAGAGAGACACAGACACAGACAGAGACTTAGAGACAGACAGAGACACAGAAACAGACACTCACACAGACAGAGACAGAGACACAGAAACAGAAACTCACACGGACACAGACAGAGACAGAGACACAGAGACAGAAACTCACACAGACAGAGACAGACACTCACACAGACACAGACAGAGAGAGACACAGACACAGACAGAGACTTAGAGACAGACAGAGACACAGAGACAGAGGCTCACACAGACACAGACAGAGACTTAGAGACAGACAGAGACACAGACACAGCGTTTTACCAGCATCCCGACAAATAAAAGGTCATTATCTGAGTGCTGGTATTCATCAATGTTTCTTGATGCTGTGAAATGGTTCCAGTTATCCAATGTGCTCCAGTTTGTAGCTTTCGCTTCACATTAAATAGCTTACTGATCAACATGAGCTTTTAAAATTGCGTGACTCAACTCCCACTGCAACCCGTTGTTTCAGAGGGAACAGAGGGAGAAAACTCCAGGAGAGGTTGTGTTTTCTGGGAGAAAACTCCAGGAGAGGTTGTGTTTTCTGGGAGAAAACTCCAGGAGAGGTTGTGTTTTCTGTGATAAAACTCCAGGAGAGGTTGTGCTTTCTGTGATAAAACTCCAGGAGAGGTTGTGTTTTCTGTGATAAAACTCCAGGAGAGGTTGTGTTTTCTGTGATAAAACTCCAGGAGAGGTTGTGTTTTCTGTGATAAAACTCCAGGAGAGGTTGTGTTTTCTGTGATAAAACTCCAGGAGAGGTTGTGCTTTCTGTGATAAAACTCCAGGAGAGGTTGTGTTTTCTGTGATAAAACTCCAGGAGAGGTTGTGTTTTCTGTGATAAAACTCCAGGAGAGGTTGTGCTTTCTGTGATAAAACTCCAGGAGAGGTTGTGTTTTCTGTGATAAAACTCCAGGAGAGGTTGTGCTTTCTGTGATAAAACTCCAGGAGAGGTTGTGCTTTCTGTGAGAGATACAGATTAACATTAAAACGTGTCACGGCTTTTCAGTTAGCAACAACAACAGCGAATCTCTCAGAGAGCGATCTCTGTCGCAATGCAGATTCATTATTTTCTCGGTGTGAGCCAAACAAAAACTTTCCATTGTGATCAACAGCGGTTACGTCTGAATACCATGGCAACAACGACAAATAAAGTGTCATGGCAACAACGATGTCATGGCAACAATGAGAAATAAATGAAATGCTAGATGCCGTGATACTGTAGTGCTCTGCTCTGAAGGAAAATCATCAAGGAAAGGAAGTTCCTTTGGATTATTGAGATGAGGATAGGAAACAAGGAGAGGAAACAAGGATAGGAAACAAAGAGAGGAAACAAGAAAAAAACACAATTTGAGGAAGCTATTTCAGACTATTGACATGAGAGGATAGGAAACAAGGAGAGGAAACAAGGAGAGGAAACAGGGTGCGGTCTTTCAGATGGGATGTTAAAACGGGTGACCTGACTCTCTGTGGTCACTAAAGATCCCATGGTACTTATCGTAAGAGTAGTGGAATTATGAATTTACATTATTTTTTTTCAAATGAACGAAAAACATAAATGTCTTGTGTCAATACGTAGTCAAACTCCTTTGTTACGGCAAGCTTAAATAAGTTCAGGAGTGAAAATGTGCTTAACAAGAAAGTTGCATGGACTCATCTCTGTACCCCACACATACAATTATCTGTAAGGTCCCTCAGTCGAGCAGTGAATTTCAAACACAAATTCAACCACAAAGACCAGGGAGGTTTTCCATCCACAAAGACCAGGGAGGTTTTCCATCCACAAAGACCAGAGAGTAGTGTCACATTAAATAGCTTAGTAGTGTCACTGCTATTGGCTAGTGTCACTGCTATCAAATCAAATCAAATTTTATTTGTCACATACACATGATTAGCAGATGTTAATGCGAGTGTAGCGAAATGCTTGTGCTTCTAGTTCCGACAATGCAGTAATAACCAACAAGTAATCTAGCTAACAATTCCAAAACTACTGTCTTATACACAGTGTAAGGGGATAAAGAATATGTACATAAAGATATATGAATGAGTGATGGTACAGAGCAGCATAGGCAAGATACAGTAGATGGTATCGAGTACAGTATATACATATGAGATGAGTATGTAAACAAAGTGGCATAGTTAAAGTGGCTAGTGATACATGTATTACATAAGGATGCAGTAGATGATATAGAGTACAGTATATACATATACATATGAGATGAATAATGTAGGGTATGTAAACATTATATTAGGTTGCATTGTTTAAAGTGGCAAGTGATATATTTTACATCATTTCCCATCAATTCCCATTATTAAAGTGGCTGGAGTTGAGTCAGTGTGTTGGCAGCAGCCACTCAATGTTAGTGGTGGCTGTTTAACAGTCTGATGGCCTTGAGATAGAAGCTGTTTTTCAGTCTCTCGGTCCCAGCTTTGATGCACCTGTACTGACCTCGCCTTCTGGATGATAGCGCGGTGAACAGGCAGTGACCCAGGGTCTCGAGCTTGATGACGAGCTCTCTCCTGTACTCCCTGTTCACCCACGACTGCGTGGCCACGCACGCCTCCAACTCAATCATCAAGTTTGCGGACGACACAACAGTGGTAGGCTTGATTACCAACAACGACGAGACGGCCTACAGGGAGGAGGTGAGGGCCCTCGGAGTGTGGTGTCAGGAAAATAACCTCACACTCAACGTCAACAAAACTAAGGAGATGATTGTGGACTTCAGGAAACAGCAGAGGGAACACCCCCCATCCACATCGATGGAACAGTAGTGGAGAGGGTAGCAAGTTTTAAGTTCCTCGGCATACACATCACAGACAAACTGAATTGGTCCACTCACACAGACAGCATCGTGAGGAAGGCGCAGCAGCGCCTCTTCAACCTCAGGAGGCTGAAGAAATTCGGCTTGTCACCAAAAGCACTCACAAACTTCTACAGATGCACAATCGAGAGCATCCTGGCGGGCTGTATCACCGCCTGGTATGGCAACTGCACCGCCCTCAACCGTAAGGCTCTCCAGAGGGTAGTGAGGTCTGCACAACGCATCACCGGGGGCAAACTACCTGCCCTCCAGGACACCTACACCACCCGATGCTACAGGGCGGCCATAAAGATCATCAAGGACATCAACCACCCGAGCCACTGCCTGTTCACCCCGCTGTCATCCAGAAGGAGAGGTCAGTACAGGTGCATCAAAGCTGGGACCGAGAGACTGAAAAACAGCTTCTATCTCAAGGCCATCAGACTGTTAAACAGCCACCACTAACATTGAGTAACACTGACTCAACTCCAGCCACTTTAATCATGGGAATTGATGGGAAATGATGTAAATATATCACTAGCCACTTTAAACAATGCTACCTTATATAATGTTACTTACCCTACATTATTCATCTCATATGCATACGTATATACTGTACTCTATATCATCGACTGCATCCTTATGTAATACATGTATCACTAGCCACTTTAACTATGCCACTTTGTTTACATACTCATCTCATATGTATATACTGTACTCAATACCATCTACTGTATCTTGCCTATGCCGCTCTGTACCATCACTCATTCATATATCTTTATGTACATATTCTTTATCCCCTTACACTGTGTATAAGACAGTAGTTTTTTTTTCTTTTGGAATTGTTAGTTAGATTACTTGTTGGTTATTACTGCATTGTTGGAACTAGAAGCACAAGCATTTCGCTACACTCGCATTAACATCTGCTAACCATGTGTATGTGACAAATACAATTTGATTTGATTTGATTTATTTGATTTGATTTGAGCTTGGAGGGCACTATGGTGTTAAATGCCGAGGTTTAGTCGATGAACAGCATTCTCACATAGGTATTCCTCTTGTCCAGATGGGTTAGGGCAGTGTGCAGTGTGGTTGAGATTGCGTCGTCTGTGGACCTATTTGGGCGGTCAGGAAATTGGAGTGGGTCTAGGGTGTCAGGTAGGGTGGAGGTGACATGGTCCTTGACTAGTCTCTCAAAGCACTTCATGATGACGGAAGTGAGTGCTACGGGGCGGTAGTCGTTTAGCTCAGTTACCTTAGCTTTCTTGGGAACAGGAACAATGGTGGCCCTCTTGAAGTATGTGGGAACAACAGACTGGGATAGGGATTGATTGAATATGTCTGTAAACACACCAGCCAGCTGGTCTGGGCATGCTCTGAGGGCGCGGCTGGGGATGCCGTCTGGGCCTGCAGCCTTGTGAGGGTTGACACGTTTAAATGTTTTCCTCACGTCGGCTGCAGTGAAGGGGAGTCCGCATGCTTTAGTTGCGGGCCGTGTCAGTGGCACTGTATTGTCCTCAAAGCGGGCAAAAAGTTATTTGCTATTGGCTAGTGTCACTGCTACTGGATAGTATACTCATTGGCTAGTGTCACTGCTATTGGATAGTGTCACTGCTATTGGCTAGTGTCACTGCTATTGGATAGTATCCCTGCTATTGGATAGAGTCACTGCTATTGGCTAGATAGAGTCACTGCAATTGGCTAGTGTCACTGCTATTGGCTAGTGTCACTGCTATTGGCTAGTGTCACTGCTCTGGATAGTGTCACTGCTATTGGCTAATGTCACTGCTATTGGTTAATGTCTTTGCTATTGCCTAGTGTCACTGCTATTAGCTAGTATCACTGCTCTGGATAGTATCACTATTGGCTAATGCTATTTGCTAGTTGGCTAGTGTCACTGTCTATTTGCTCAGTGTCACTGCTATTGGCTAATGTCACTGCTAGTAATGTCACTGCTCTGGATAGTATCACTGCTATTATTGTGTCACTAGTGTCACTGCTATTGGCTAATGTCACTGCTATTTGCTAGTGTGTTACTGCTCATTGGCTAGTGTCACTGCTATTGGATAAGTCACTGCTATTTGCTAGTGTCACTGCTATTAGCTAGTATCACTGCTCTGGATAGTATCACTGCTATTGGCTAGTGTCACTGCTATTGGCTAGTGTCACTGCTCTGGATAGTATCACTGCTATTGGCTAGTGTCACTGCTATTGGCTAGTGTCACTGCTCTGGATAGTGTCACTGCTATCGGCTAGTGTCACTGCTATTGGCTAGTGTTACTGCTATTGGCTAGTGTCACTGCTATTGGATAGAGTCACTGCTATTGGCTAGTGTCACTGCTATTGGCTAGTGTCACTGCTATTGGCTAGTGTCACTGCTATTGGCTAGTGTCACTGCTATTGGCTAGTGTCACTGCTATTGGCTAGTGTCACTGCTATTGGCTAGTATCACTGCTATTGGCTAGTATCACTGCTATTGGCTAGTGTCACTGCTATTGGCTAGTGTCACTGCTATTGGCTAGTGTCACTGCTATTGGCTAGTGGCACTGCTATTGGCTAGTGTCACTGCTATTGGCTAGTGTCACTGCTATTGGCTAGTGTCACTGCTATTGGCTAGTATCACTGCTATTGGCTAGTGTCACTGCTCTGGATAGTTTCACTGCTATTAGTAATTCGCACCCTTATGTAGATATAGCTCTAACCAAATCTATTGAATGCATCAAATGGGTTGGAGTTGAGGGAAAACAAACACATTCTATACCAAATATAGAATGTGCATTTCATAAATATAAAGAAAATATTTAAAAGAAATATTAATTAAACACGTCTGTAAAACCACAATAAGGACACCAACCCATCAAGCAAGTGTTCATAAATCATTGGGTACAGTGACTAGCCAGAACAGAAGTTCAACTAGCCAGAACAGCAGTAACTAGCCAGAACAGAAGTTCAACTAGCAAGAACAGCAGTAACTAGCCAGAACAGCAGTAACTAGCCAGAACAGCAGTTCAACTAGCCAGAACAGCAGTTCAACTAGCCAGAACAGCAGTTCAACTAGCCAGAACAGCAGTTCAACTAGCCAGAACAGCAGTTCAACTAGCCAGAACAGCAGTTCAACTAGCCAGAACAGCAGTTCAACTAGCCAGAACAGCAGTAACTAGCCAGAACAGCAGTAACTAGCCAGAACAGAAGTTCAACTAGCAAGAACAGCAGTAACTAGCCAGAACAGCAGTAACTAGCCAGAACAGAAGTTCAACTAGCCAGAACAGCAGTAACTAGCCAGAACAGAAGTTCAACTAGCAAGAACAGCAGTAACTAGCCAGGACAGAAGTTCAACTAGCCAGAACAGCAGTTCAACTAGCCAGAACAGCAGTTCAACTAGCCAGAACTGCAGTTCAACTAGCCAGAACTGCAGTTCAACTAGCCAGAACAGCAGTTCAACTAGCCAGAACTGCAGTTCAACTAGCCAGAACTGCAGTTCAACTAGCCAGAACTGCAGTTCAACTAGCCAGAACAGCAGTCCAACTAGCCAGAACAGCAGTCCAACTAGCCAGAACAGCAGTTCAACTAGCCAGAACAGCAGTCCAACTAGCCAGAACAGCAGTCCAACTAGCCAGAACAGCAGTTCAACTAGCCAGAACAGCAGTTCAACTAGCCAGAACAGCAGTTCAACTAGCCAGAACAGCAGTTCAACTAGCCAGAACAGCAGTTCAACTAGCCAGAACAGCAGTAACTAGCCAGAACAGCAGTAACTAGCCAGAACAGAAGTTCAACTAGCAAGAACAGCAGTAACTAGCCAGAACAGCAGTAACTAGCCAGAACAGAAGTTCAACTAGCCAGAACAGCAGTAACTAGCCAGAACAGAAGTTCAACTAGCAAGAACAGCAGTAACTAGCCAGGACAGAAGTTCAACTAGCCAGAACAGCAGTTCAACTAGCCAGAACAGCAGTTCAACTAGCCAGAACTGCAGTTCAACTAGCCAGAACTGCAGTTCAACTAGCCAGAACAGCAGTTCAACTAGCCAGAACTGCAGTTCAACTAGCCAGAACTGCAGTTCAACTAGCCAGAACAGCAGTCCAACTAGCCAGAACAGCAGTTCAACTAGCCAGCACTGCAGTTCAACTAGCCAGAACAGCAGTTCAACTAGCCAGAACAGCAGTTCAACTAGCCAGCACTGCAGTTCAACTAGCCAGAACAGCAGTTCAACTAGCCAGAACAGCATTCCATCATTAAGCCCTTCAGGAAATAATGTCTGGAGTGTGAAGATCCAAAACATTCTCTTTTACTCAGAGTATTATTGATATCACCTCCCTTGTCTGAACACTTGCTTGATGGGTTGATGTCCTCATTGTGGTTTTACAGACGTGTTTAATTTGTTTTATGTACACACTTTATTAGAATATTTATGGAATGTACATTGCTATATTTGGTTACACTTGTTTTCCCTCGACTCCAACCCCATTCTATGCGTGGAACGGATGTGGGTGGAGCTATGTCTACATAAGGGTGCTAATTTAAAAAAACTCACAAAAGCTCTGAGCAAGGCCTTGAGGCCAATACGTAAAGCTCTGAGCAAGGCCTTGAGGCCAATACGTAAAGCTCTGAGGAAGGCCTTGAGGCCGATACGTAAAGCTCTGAGGAAGGCCTTGAGGCCGATACGTAAAGCTCTGAGGAAGGACTTGAGGCCGATACGTAAAGCTCTGAGGAAGGCCGTGAGGCCGATACGTAAAGCTCTGAGGAAGGACTTGAGGCCGATACGTAAAGCTCTGAGGAAGGCCTTGAGGCCGATACGTAAAGCTCTGAGGAAGGCCGTGAGGCCGATACGTAAAGCTCTGAGGAAGGCCTTGAGGCCGATACGTAAAGCTCTGAGGAAGGCCGTGAGGCCGATACGTAAAGCTCTGAGGAAGGCCGTGAGGCCGATACGTAAAGCTCTGAGGAAGGACTTGAGGCCGATACGTACAGCTTATTAAAGAGTAGTGATACCAGCAAGAACAGTGTGCGGTTTTCTTCTTTTCTCTCATAAATAACATAGCCAACGTCATAAACATCTCTTCACACAAAAACAACAACCCAAGTAGGTCATGGAATATTTAGTATGGAGTAAGGTCAGGTCAATTGAGAATGAGATTTAAGTGTCAACCCATATTGAGGAGAGTTGGGAGAAATGTTTCCTCCAAGTGTGGTGGGTTGCGTACTGGTGTAATACAGTGCCTCAATACTGTCATCATACCACATCAATAAAAACACACTGAACAGATCAGCTTCTCATAGATAGGATATCGTCTTGGGCTATGTCCCAAATGGACCCTATTCCCTGTATAGTGCTATACTTTGACCACGACCCATAACTCTCTGGTCAAAAATAGTGCACTATATAGTGAATAGTGTCCATTTCGGGAGGCACTTTTAAGCCCTCTGGAGTATCTTCCTCCCGGGGATTTGCTGCTTCTATTCTCTTTGCTGCTTCTATTCTCTTTGCTGCTTCTATTCTCTTTGCTGCTTCTATTCTCTTTGCTGCTTCTATTCTCTTTGCTGCTTCTATTCTCTTTGCTGCTTCTATTCTCTTTGCTGCTTCTATTCTCTTTGCTGCTTCTATTCTCTTTGCTGCTTCTATTCTCTTTGCTGCTTCTATTCTCTTTGCTGCTTCTATTCTCTTTGCTGCTTCTATTCTCTTTGCTGCTTCTATTCTCTTTGCTGCTTCTATTCTCTTTGCTGCTTCTATTCTCTTTGCTGCTTCTATTCTCGGCTGCGTTCCGAGTTCCAACTGTTCAGAGTTGATCTGCTCTTCACCAAGTAACACTTCACCCCAGACAGGGATCACTGGCTGCTACGTGGTGTTTGATCACCACCACACCACCATCACAACACCATCACAACATCAAAACACCATCAAAACACCGTCACAACACCATCACACCATCAAAACACCATCACACCATCAAAACACCATCACAACACCATCACACCATCACAACACCATCACAACACCATCACACCATCAAAACACCATCACAACACCATCACACCATCAAAACACCATCACACCATCAAAACACCATCACAACACCATCACACCATCAAAACACCGTCACAACACCATCACACCATCAAAACACCATCACACCATCAAAACACCATCACAACACCATCACACCATCAAAACCATCATCATCACAGCACCATCACAACACCACACCATCACAGCACCACACCATCATCACATCACACCACCATCACAGCATGACACCATCACAGCACCACACCATCATCACATCACCACATCACCACAGCACCATCACAGCACCACACCATCACAGCACCACAGTTGTCTTGGCTCTCCCACGATCCAGACCACTGAAGTCTACTGGGAAGACGACCCCATCTAGATTCTAGAGACAACCCCATCGAGATTCGAGATTCTAGAGACGACCCCATCTAGATTTTAGAGATGACTCCATCTAGATTCTAGAGACGACCCAATCTAGATTCTAGATTCTAGAGACGACCCCATCTAGATTCTAGAGACGACCCCATCTAGATTCTAGAGACGACTCCATCTAGATTCTAGAGACGACCCCATCTAGATTCTAGAGACGACCCCATCTAGATTCTAGAGACGACCCCATCAAGATTCTAGAGACGACTCCATCTAGATTCTAGAGACGACCCCATCTAGATTCTAGATTCTAGAGACGACCCCATCTAGATTCTAGATTCTGTCCCTTCACTGTTTCACAATCCAACATTTTGCGGTTCTGCGACTACAGACTTTCCTGGAGGGACTGAGGTGATATTATTCTATCTCTATGTAGCCTCCAGAAAAGCTCAATATCTGCTATATTCTTACATCTACACGCTGTCCTGAAAAGATAAAAAACACTCTGCAAGCTCTCTTATTTCTGTCACTCCCTGATCTGTTTCACCTGTCCTTGTGATTGTCTCCACCCCCTCCAGGTGTCGCTTATTTCGCCCAGTGTATTTATCCCTGTGTTTCCTGTCTCTCTGTGCCCAGTTCGTCTTGTATGGCCAAGTCAACCAGTGTATTTATCCCTGTGTTTCCTGTCCCTCTGTGCCAGTGTATTTATCCCTGTGTTTCCTGTATCTCTGTACCAGTGTATTTATCCCTGTGTTTCCTGTCTCTCTGTACCAGTGTATTTATCCCTGTGTTTCCTGTCTCTCTGTACCAGTGTATTTATCCCTGTGTTTCCTGTCTCTCTGTACCAGTGTATTTATCCCTGTGTTTCCTGTCTCTCTGTACCAGTGTATTTATCCCTGTGTTTCCTGTCTCTCTGTACCAGTGTATTTATCCCTGTGTTTCCTGTCTCTCTGTACCAGTGTATTTATCCCTGTGTTTCCTGTCTCTCTGTACCAGTGTATTTATCCCTGTGTTTCCTGTCTCTCTGTACCAGTGTATTTATCCCTGTGTTTCCTGTCTCTCTGTACCAGTGTATTTATCCCTCTGTTTCCTGTCTCTCTGTACTAGTGTATTTATCCCTGTGTTTCCTGTCTCTCTGTACCAGTGTATTTATCCCTGTGTTTCCTGTCTCTCTGTACCAGTGTATTTATCCCTGTGTTTCCTGTCTCTCTGTGCCCAGTTCGTCTTGTAAGTCAACCAGCGCGTCTGCCTTTTTGATTCTCTTTTTGTTAGTCCGCCTGGTTTTCTGGACTCTGTACCCGCCTGCCTGACCGTTCTGCCTGCCTGACCGTTCTGCCTGCCTGACCGTTCTGCCTGCCTTGACCTCGAGCATGTCTGCCACTCTGTACCTCCTGGACTCTGATCTGGTTTTAAACTTTTTCCTGTCCACTGTCTCTTGTCTACCCCTTTATGGATCAATAAACATCTAAGAGTCCAAGTATCTGCATCTGGGTCTCGCCTTGTGCCTTGATAATTTCACAACAGTGAAATAAACAATGAAAATTAACAATAAACATTACACTCACAAAAGTTACAAAAGTATAAATACATTTCAAATGTCATATGTCTACATAAGGTGTTGTAATGATGTACAAATAGTTCATGTACAAAAGGGAAATTAAATCAACATAAATATGGGTTGTATTTACAATGGTGTTTGTTCTTCACTGGTTGCCCTTTTCTCATGGCAACAGGTCACAAATCTTGCTGCTGTGATGTCACACTGTGGATTTTCATCCAGTAGATATGGGAGTTTATCAAAATCGGGTTTGTTTTCTAATTCTTTGAGGGTCTGTGTAATCTGAGGGAAATATGTCTCTCTAATATGGTCATACATTGGGCAGGAGGTTAGGAAGTGCAGCTCAGTTTCCACCTCATTTTGTGGGCAGTGAGCACATAGCCTGTCTTCTCTTGAGAGCCAAATAGCATTCTAGTTTCCTCTGTTTTTTTTGTCAATTCATTCCAATGTGTTAAGTAATTATCTTTTTGTTTTCTCATGATTTGGTCGGGTCTAATTATGTTGCTGTCCTGGGGCTCTGTGGGGTGTGTTTGTGTTTGTGAACAGAGCCCCAGGACCAGCTTGCTTAGGGAACTCTTCTCCAGGTTCATCTCTCTGTAGGTGATGGCTTTGTAGGGTGTGTTTGTGAACAGAGCCCCAGGACCAGCTTGCTTAGGGGACTCTTCTCCAGGTTCATCTCTCTGTAGGTGATGGCTTTGTCATGGAAGGTTTGGGAATCTCTTCCTTTTAGGTGATTGTAGAATTTAACGGCTCTTTTCCTGATTTTGATAATTAGCGGGTATTGGCCTAATTCTGCTCTGTGTGCATTATTTAGTGTTTTACATTGTACACAGAGGATGTTTTTGCAGAATTCTGCATGCAGTCTCAATTTGGTGTTTGTCCCATTTCGTGCATTCTTGGTTGGTGAGTGGACCCCAGACCTCACAACCATAAAGGGCAATGGGCTCTATAACTGATTCAAGTATTTTTAGCCAGATCCTAATTGGTATGTTGAATTTTATGTTCCTTTTGATGGCATAGAATGCCCTTCTTGCCTTGTCTCTCAGATCGTTCACAGCTTTGTGGAAGTTACCTCTGGCACTGATGTTTAGGCCAAGATATGTTGATGTTTAGGCTGAGGTATGTATAGTTTTTTGTGTGCTCTAGGGCAACGGTGTTCAGGTGGAATTTGTATTTGTGGTCCTGGAGACTGGACCTTGTTTGGAACTTAATTCTCTCTCTCTCTCTCTCATCGGAGTGCATGCTGGGAGTGCATGCTGGGAGTGCATGCTGGGAGTGCATGCTGGGAGTGCATGCTGGGAGTGCATGCTGGGAGTGCATGCTGGGAGTGAGTCGTCAAGCAGGAGTGATTGTGAGAGCGAATGGAATTTCTTTTCACTCTATCGGGTTTTGGTATGTATATATATATATTGATTAGTTTAGTTGTTTTAAGGGTATCTTGTTTAAACTATCACTAAGCACGTATAGGGGTGGTGGGATCTTTGAGGTTGATTTTTCGCGAGGGCACAACCAGCGGGTGGGGCTGGTTGCTATGGCCACTCGCGGAAATGAAGAGTTTGAAAAACTTAGTCGGAGGCATGGAGTAAAGATTCCTGCTGCGGCCGGGTGTTCAGTGGAAGAATGTAGCTTGGCTGTGGGTGCTATCATTGGGTATGATAGCATCAAATCAGCCTCAAGAATGAATAGCGCTGTAGTGATATTCTTAGATTCAATTGAAAAGGTGAATAAAATAGTTGAGAGAGGTGTTGTGTTGCGGGAGACACAGACGCCGGTATTTCCGCTTATGAATCCGGCAAAGAAAGTTATGCTTTCTAACGTGCCACCATTTGTTAGAGATTAAGTGTTAGAGCGAGAGTTATCTCGTCATGGTCAAATAGTATCTACAATAAAGAAGGTTCTTTTTGGATGCAAATCTCCGTTGTTGAAACATGTCATGTCTCATAGGAGACAAGTGCATATGATTTTAAAAAAGGAAGGAGATGAACTGAATTTAGCGTTTAGCTTTAAGATTGATGGATTTGATTATGTCTTCTATGCATCTACTGAATCAATGAAATGCTTTGGATGTGGAAGAGAGGGGCATTTGGTGCGTAGTTGTCCCGAGAATGAGCGAGCTGAGCCTGGTAGTAGCTTTAGTGCGGGTGCAATTAACGCAACACCGCGAAGGGATGAACATACTACGGGTGCAGGGGAAGAGAGAAGGTGGGCAGATGTGGTTGGAAAAGTAGGAGAGGAAGGCAGTGTGAATACGGGGGCAATTGTGGTAGATCAGAACAAAGAGGGAGGGGAAACAGTAGGTGAGATTGCGACTGCCGTCGCTGAGGTGGTGCTGGAAAATGAAATTGGAAGTCAAGAGGAGATTGAAATAACGGAAAAGGAAGCGGATGTTTTCAAAATACCGAGGAGTAAAAGGAAGAATTTAAGGGGTGGTGAAGGGTCTAATTCTAAGAGAAAGGTAGAGAGTGATAAATCAGTTGAAGATGAACAAGTTGTAGAGATGGTGGAGTATTCTTCTGGGGAGGATAGCGAGAGTGAGTCATCTGACGCGTCACAACAATATAGTGAGATAAATGGGGTGGAAGGGAGGTATGGGATCGAGAGGATACGTCAATTTCTGAAGTTGACAAAAGGGAAGAAATATATGCAGGATTACAATGTAACTGATTTTTTTCCCTGAACGTGAATTGTTTATTGAATCAGCAAAGTTTCTGATGTCAAAAATTACAGGGGGAAGTTTGAAAAGCCCTGAAATTGCTAGACTCAAGAAAGTGGTCACGAGAGTGATAAGTGATGTAAATTCTAAAGAAAATGAAAGAGTTCAGTTGCAGTCTTAACTCTGTAAAGAGATGTGGTGGCTGTATCTTCCTCTGTATATTTTTTTTATCCATGAGCAGTTTTAAGATCTCTTCTTTAAACGTAAATGGGTCAAGAGATGTTAAAAAAAGAGCCATGGTGTATGAGTTAATTAGGGGAAAGGGAAGTGACATAAATTTTCTACAAGAAACGCATAGTAATTTGGAAAATGAAGTTATGTGGCAACAGGAGTGGGGGGGGACAGTGGTGTGTAGTCATAAAAACTCAAAAAGTGGGGGTGTGGTTATCTTGTTCTCAAAAGGGTTTTTGCCTTTGTCATATGAGGTTGAAGAGGTAGTTGAGGGGAGGTTATTAAAAGTTAGAGCAAGGTATGAAAACATCACTATGTGTCTGATAAATGTATATGCCCCAGTGGTGACAGTTGAGAGGGTATGTTTTTTAGAGACATTATCAAATACCATTGAGAAATGTAACAAAGAAGATTATTTGTTTATTGCTGGGGATTTTAACTGCACAGTTAGCGATTTAGATAGAAATCACCAAGAACCTCATTTAGCCTCAAGGACGTTTTTAAAACGCCTCATTGTAACAAATGAATTGTGTGATATTTGGCGGAGTCAACATGGAGGAACAAGGCAGTACACCTGGGCGCATGTGAGAGAGAACATCATCTCTATGGCCATGTTAGATAGGTTTTATGTTTTTGAGCATCAATCTCAGGTCTGTAAATCAAGTGTGATAACTCCAGTGGGATTTTCTGATCATTGTTTAATAACAGAGGTGGTGTTCATTAACGATGTAAAACCCAAAAGCGCATACTGGCATTTTAATATAACTTTATTGAGTGATGCTCACTTCAGGAACTGTTTCAGTTTTTTCTGGGAGAGGTGGAGGTCTCAAAAGGCCAGTTTTGTATCCCTTCAACAGTGGTGGGATATAGGGAAAATCCAGATTCAACAATTTTGTAATCAATACACGAGGAATGTCACCAAGGATATCACCAGATCAATGAAAGCCCTAGAGATTGAAATAGTGGAACTCATGACGTTGGTTGAGACCACAGGAGATCGAGGCCATACTCAGGCCCTCAAGAGGAGAAAAGCTGCATTGGCAGACCTGCTGGGCATCAGAGCACAGGGGGCACTGGTGAGAAGTAAGTTTCAGGGAATATCTGAAATGGATGCCTCATCCAAATTTTTCTTTGGTTTAGAGAAAAAGAATGGACAAAGAAAAATGATTCATTGTCTCAAATCAGCTGTTGGACAAGAGCTCACTAGCCCTAGTGAAATTAGAAAGAGGGCAGTAGAGTTCTATGCTGAGCTCTATAAGTGTGAGTACAAAGAGGACAAAACAGTGATACAGCAGTTCTTTGATGGGCTCCCAAAGGTGGCTGCAGAAGCTCAGGTTGAGCTTGAGCAACCATTGTCTTTGTAGGATTTATACACTGCATTAAAAGGCATGGAAAATGGAAGGGCACCAGGCATTAATGGGCTTCCCGTTGACTTTTTTAAGTCTTTTTGGGCTATGTTGGGAGAGGATTGGTTAGAAGTAGCTAATGATAGTTTAACCGGAGGGTTACTACCAATAAGCTGCAGAAGGGCTGTCCTCACCCTACTGCCCAAAAAGGGTGACCCGAGGGAGGTGAAGAACTGGAGGCCGGTGGCTTTATTGTGCACTGATTATAAGATATTGTCAAAGGCTTTGTCCAACAGGCTGAGGGAGGTGATGGGGCAAATCATACATACGGATCAGTCCTACTGTGTTCCTGGCAGGCAGATAGGGGATAACATTTCTCTGATTCGTGATTTTTTTGGACGTCTCTAGGGCTATTGGGTTGGATGCTGGTCTAATTTCAATTGATCAGGAAAAGGCATTTGACCGAGTTGAACATCAATATTTATGGCACACGTTTGAGGCATTTGGGTTCAGCTCTGGTTTTATTGCCATGATAAAGGTGATATATGGTGACATTGAAAGTGTATTGAAAGTTAACGGTGGTTTGAGTGCTCCTTTTAAAGTATGTAGAGGTATTAGGCAGGGATGTTCTATGTCAGGGATGTTATATGCCATTGCTATAGAGCCACTACTAAATAGCATTAGAAGTCGCATTGCAGGGGTGTGCCTTTCAGAGGATATTCCTCCTATTCGTCTCTCAGCCCATGCTGATGATGTAGTTGTGCTAGTGAAAAATCAAGCGGAGGTGGATAGCTTGAGTCTAATGGTTGATCGTTTTAGGGGAATATCCTCTGCAAAGGTAAATTGGGAAAAGAGTTGTGCTTTACAGATTGGAGAATGGTCTGGAGGGATCATGGCTTTGCCAGGGGGGCTAGAATGGTGTAAGGGAGGTTTTAAGTATCTTGGAGTGTACCTAGGAGATGAGGGGACTATGGAAAAAAATTGGAGTGGGGTGGTTGAAATGGTGGAAGGGAGGATGAGGAGATGGCGTTGGTTATTATCTCGTATGTCATATAGGGGGCGCACTATTACAGTTAACAATGTGATTGCCTCTGTACTGTGGTATCGGTTGTCAGTTTTAGAACTACCATCTGGCCTTCTGGCTAAGATACAGGCAATTATTGTGGATTTCTTTTGGGATAAATATCACTGGGTTCCACAAAGTGTTTTGTATTTGTCAAAAGAGGAGGGGGGACAAGGTCTTGTACATCTTGCTAGTTGGGCTGCTGCTTTCCGGTTTCAGTTTATTCAAAGGTTGCTTTATGGACCGGAAAATGTGGTGTGGAGAGGGGTGGCAGGTCTTATATTACAACGGGTTGGAGGATTAGGTTTAAAGAAGGCTTTATTTCTGGTTGATAGTAGCCAGATTTCTAGGGAGGGAGTACCTCCGTTTTACAGAGGCCTTCTCAGAGTGTGGAGCATAATGAAGGTGTCCAGACGAACTTCAGCGGAGTCAGTGCATTGGCTGTTGGAGGAACCTCTGGTGTATGGGGCAAGACTGGATTGTACAACTGCAGCTGTTCCACATTTCTCCAAGATTCTGGTGAAGGGGAAAATCATCACCTTAAGACAGTTAATGGCCATGGCTGGGCCCGCCTTAATGGATGGAAGACGGGTGGCAGAACATTTGGGGATGAGGTCGGAAAGGATTGTCGGACAAATGCTGGGGAGCTGTAGGAAGGCTCTGTCAGCGGAAGAATGGGGTATGCTTAGTAGCCACAAGAAGAAGGTGCAAGATGAAGACGTCTCATTTCCAAAACTAGGGATTACACCAAATATCCCAGAGTCAGAAAGAAAGGCATTATTGCTGGATTTGAGAGGGTTGGAGGAGGTGGGTTTGGATGAGGTGAATGGGAAGGACTTGTATAGGGGGTGTGTCAAGGTGTTGAATAAAGATAAATTGAAAAATAGAAAAGACACTCCATGGAGGGTAAAATTGGGCATTGATGACAAGGTAAAGCCAGCATGGAGGGCACTGTACAAGCCACCGTTACAAAAGGGTACTGGTGATATGCAATGGAGGGTTTTACATGGCATCATTGCAGTTAATGCTTTTGTATCTGTTATTAACTCAGATTATAGAGATGGATGTCCTTTTTGTAATATAAGAGAAACCATTTTTCACTGTTTTATGGAGTGTGAGAGGATAAAACCTCTATTGGTGGAATCTTTGTTTAAAGCTGTAGGGGAGTTTTTCAATAACACTGTTTTTATTTTGGGGTTTCAATATAGTAAACAACAGAAAAGAAAATGTCAAATGTTACATTTTATTTTGGGACAAGCTAAGATGTCAATTTTTCTGAGTAGAAAACATAAGATAGAAACGGGATATGGGCAGGATGTAAGATGTGTTTTTAAAGGATTAGTGAAAGCAAGAATAAAAGTAGATTTTGAGTTCTTTTCAGCTGTAAAAGATCTATTATTTGAGGAGAATTGGGCCTACGAAGGAGTGCTTTGTTTTGTAGAGGAGGGGAAATTATTTTTTGCTGATGAAATAAGTTGAATGTATATGTTATGTATTTATTTTTGTTTAGGAATTACATTTGTTGTTTCATTTCTGAAAAGGCAGTGTGTCATTATTTATGTTAACACTTGAGTAAAAAATAAAGGTTTTATAAAAACTCAAAAACTCTCTCTCCTGTAAACTCTGAATGTTGAATGATCTTGGACCAAATCATCTTTGAATGATTTGAAGTTTGAGGAATTACATTATTTTTTTTTGCTGTGAGGTCATTTTGGGTGAGAAATCGGAGCTCCATCCACCGCAAAGGAAAATAACAGTTAGGGTTAGATTGTATACAGAGTTTACACATCTCTCTCTCTCTCTCTCTCTCTCTCTCTCTCTCTCATTTTTCTCTCTCTCTCTCATTTTTCTCTCTCTCTCTCTCCCTCCCTCTTTCTGTAAGCTCAATTCTCTCCCTCCCTCTCTCCCTCTCCCTCTCTCTTCTGTAAGCTCAAAATGAGAATGCCCATGCTGAACCAAAATCTCCCATTGCACATAAGACTTCAATTAAGTACTTTAAATATTTCTGTGAGAGAGCAAGAGAACGAGACAGGGAGTTGAGCTTACAAAAGAGAGAGAGAGAGAGAGAGAGAGAGAGAGAGAGTGTGTGACTATTTGTGGTGAAGAGAGAAAGGATATAACAAACTGATAGCCTACCAACACACACTGTTGGTCCCTGTTGTTGACTCAATCTTTTATGTTATGTTCAACCACTGTAGCTACAGCCATCCATCATTCACAGCACCCACGGTCACTTCAGTCCCCCACGAGAGAGAGAGAGAGAGAGAGAGAGAGACTGATATAGAGAAAAGAAAGAGGGGGAGGAGAGAGAGAGCCTCAACCGTGTTTTCCTTGTCTGTTATATAACTTTGGGGAAGAGGGGGGAACAGTTTACACTGGGAAAGCCAAAACCCTGGTCAGTCTTCAGTATTCACCAGTGAGTCTGCTATTGAATGTTGATATTTCCATGTCTCTATTTGTCTTCGGTTTTAATGTGTTATTTTAGTAACCAGAGTTCTGCGACGCCTCAGTGATGTTCATGTCAATGAAAGTGTTCAGTACAGCAGGGTATTAGTCCCTATGGAGCAGGACTTAAATTCAAGGCCCACTGCTTTTTAACATCCTAAATCTATTTCACTGTCAAACAAGAACTCATCCGTTTACAAAAAAAGATTTCCTTCAGTGTGGTGTTTAAAATCGGTTTGTATCTGAACATGGAGAGTTGAGGCTTATAAATTCATCTGAATTAAATCAGTCAAATGCCTCTCTCCCTCTAGTCTATTTATAAGGCCTCTGGAAAAGAAAAACAGAAGACTGACTGAAGGCCAGTCCCCCTGCTCAGTGTGTCTTTGGCGCCATCTACTGGACAGAACTGGTCGTTCACTGTAGTGGAATTAGAATGCCATAGAGCGCCACAGTATGAGTCACAAGGAAACGGTTCTAATCGTTTTTCCATCATACATTTTACACTTAAAACACTTCAAATAAGGGCTGTGTTTTTGTGTAGGTTTAACCTGGCGTGACGTTTTGATTACCATGTAAATCTCTCACCTTATATTTACCCCACAGAAACTAAATGCTAATTTAGACTATGATCGTAAGGGAAACATTTGTCACAAACATGACAAGTAGGTTTGGTTGCAGGTTGCAGGTGAGGCCTAGGTTTTGGTTGAGTGAGGGTTTGAGGGTGAGGCCTAGGTTTTGGTTCAGTGAGGGTTTGAGAGTGAGGCCTAGGTTTTGGTTCAGTGAGGGTTTGAGGGTGAGGCCTAGGTTTTGGTTCAGTGAGGGTTTGAGGGTGAGGCCTAGGTTTTGGTTCAGTGATGGTTTGAGAGTGAGGCCTAGGTTTTGGTTCAGTGAGGGTTTGAGAGTGAGGCCTAGGTTTTGGTTCAGTGAGGGTTTGAGGGTGAGGCCTAGGTTTTGGTTCAGTGAGGGTTTGAGGGTGAGGCCTAGGTTTTGGTTCAGTGAGGGTTTGAGGGTGAGGCCTAGGTTTTGGTTCAGTGAGGGTTTGAGGGTGAGGCCTAGGTTTTGGTTCAGTGAGGGTTTGAGGGTGAGGCCTAGGTTTTGGTTCAGTGAGGGTTTGAGGGTGAGGCCTAGGTTTTGGTTCAGTGAGGGTTTGAGGGTGAGGCCTAGGTTTTGGTTCAGTGAGGGTTTGAGAGTGAGGCCTAGGTTTTGGTGCAGTGAGGGTTTGGCCTAGGTTACTTACCTTGCAGCAATAAGGAGCAGCATCTTCACCAAAGCTTGTTCCTCACCTTCCATTTTGTTTGTGATTTCGGTTGCTTTAACCCTCCCTGCTCTCCTTATCGTTGTCCCTTCCACTGTTAACACTGTTTTCACTCTGAGCTGCTGGACTGAATGGGTCTGATACTATGTAGTCTAATGTTCCACGTTCTAATGCTCCACGTTCTAATGCTCCACGTTCTAATGCTCCACGTTCTAATGTTCCACGTTCTAATGTTCCACATTCTAATGTTCCACGTTCTAATGCTCCACGTTCTAATGTTCCACGTTCTAATGTTCCACGTTCTAATGTTCCACATTCTAATGTTCCACATTCTAATGTTCCACGTTCTAATGTGAGCTGTTGCTCAGGGGGAACCTCCTCTTCAGAGTCTGGGAGGGTGAGGTGTTGGGAAATAGAAATAAGTAAAATTATCATTAAATAAATAGTTAGACATTAGATAGCTACATGCACAAGGACCACTTAATAAAATGTCCCCAGAAAATGTTTCAGAAATACATTTGACAGCAGAACTGTGCAGAGACAATGTTTCCTCAATGCACAAGGACCACTTCGAACACTTTACACAGTCAAAAACAACATATACTGGAAAAAACTTAGCCTACTGTTCTAACTTGGTGGTGCACATGTAGCCTATAACCTGTTTTAGAGAAACAGAATTATCAAATATTGTAAGAGCTTTCATTGTCTGTTTATGTATGTTTTTATATGCCCCCTTTTTTTATCCTACGGTTCTGACTTGGTGTACAGGGAGAATACTGTAAGAACGGCCCGTGTTCTGAATTCTTTCGCTGTCCAATTCAAACGTGCTGAACAAATAGTTATATTGACTACGTCCGTCCTAGCTCGCTCATTAATGTCTTAATCAAAATTAGTCTGTACGTCTCAATTGTCAGTAGAAACCACTTTTTTTTTTTTTTTTTTTTTACCTCTACATGGTCGGTTTGTCCCCCGCGGGACAGTTGAGCTGACGTTCGCTAATGTGATTAGCATGAGTTTGTAAGTAACAAGATAATTCCCCAGGACATAGACATATCTGATATGGGCAGAAAGCTAAAATTCTTGTTAATCTAACTGCATTGCAGAAATGCAATGGTTCATTGGATCAGTCTAAAAACACTGCTGCCATCTAGTGGCCAAAATCTAAATTGCTCCTAAACTGGAATAAAACATTGTGGCCTTTCTCTTGCATCCTTCTGGAAGGTTCTCCCATCTCCACAGAGGAACTCTAGAGCTCTGTCAGACTGACCATTGGGTTCTTGGTCACCTCCCTGACCAAGGCCATTCTCCCCCGATTGCTCAGTTTGGCCGGGCGGCCAGCTCTAGGAAGGGTCTTGGTGGTTCTAAACTTCTTCCATTTAAGAATGATGGAGGCCACTGTGTTCTTGGGGACCTTCAATGCTGCAGACATTTTTTGGAACCCTTCTCCAGGGTTTGTTTCTCGACACGATTCTGTCTCGGAGCTCTACGGACAATTTTCTTCGACCTCATGGCTTGGTTTCTGCTTTGACATTCACTGTCAGCTGTGGGACCTTATATAGACAGGTGTGTGCCTTTCAAGATCATGTCCAATCAATAGAATTTACCACAGGTGGACTCCAATCAAGTTGTAGAAACATCTCAAGGATTTGAAACAGGATGCACCTGAGCTCAATTTGAGTCCCATAGCAAAGGGTCTGAATACTTATTTAAATAAGGTATTTCTGTTTTTTTTTACGGCAGGGTAGCTTAGTGGTTAGAGTGTTGGACTAGTAAGCGGAAGGTTGCAAGTTGAAACCCCCGAGCTGACAAGGTACAGATCTGTCGTTCTGCCCCTGAACAGGCAGTTTAACCCACTGTTCCTAGACCGTCATTGAAAATAAGAATTTGTTCTTAACTGACTTGCCTAGTTAAATAAATATTTTAGAAACTGAAATTAGACAAACGATTAGAATGATAGTAACCAGGAAATGGCGGAGTGATTTCTGGATAGTGCACATTTTTAAATAGTTCAAACATTTTACTGCAGGGGGCAGTCACACAGTTTCTTGGTACTAGTAAACAAATCTACTTCACACACATGGTTATGTGTTTCAAAAAAAGAAGACACCATGTCAGATGTATTACATTTTGAGTTTGCATCCCAATTAAAACTTGTGCAGTCTGAATACTGCATTTCACAGTCATAATTTAGGTCATCCAGGATAATAACTTATGATTTTTGTTTAAATGTAAAAGACAACAAACTAGTTAGATAGTTGACCACATGTGGGTCGGCTATTGCTTCTAATCCTATTTTAACAATTGGATGACTTTGGGTGTTTCAGTAAGTAAAAGTGTATTGCCTACAAATGCATTAGCCTACTTTATTCCAATATTTCTGTCATTCAGTGATATTTATTCCCATAATTCGTTATGGATCCATCCAGATGTGGTTAGAAACCAGTGCATGTAGTGGGCTGTGCAAAGACATGGGTGAAGTGACATGCCTCGTAAACATGTATTAATACATTTAAAGTCCCTAAACCTGCTGATATCCCATCAAGAGTCTATTGTCCTGCTGATATCCCATCAAGAGTCTATTGTCCTGCTGATATCCCATCAAGAGTCCTGCTGATATCCCATCAAGAGTCTATTGTCCTGCTGATATCCCATCAAGAGTCTATTGTCCTGCTGATATCCCATCAAGAGTCTATTGTCCTGCTGATATCCCATCAAGAGTCTATTGTCCTGCTGATATCCCATCAAGAGTCTATTGTCCTGCTGATATCCCATCAAGAGTCTATTGTCCTGCTGATATCCCATCAAGAGTCTATTGTCCTGCTGATATCCCATCAAGAGTCTATTGTCCTGCTGATATCCCATCAAGAGTCCTGCTGATATCCCATCAAGAGTCTATTGTCCTGCTGATATCCCATCAAGAGTCTATTGTCCTGCTGATATCCCATCAAGAGTCTATTGTCCTGCTGATATCCCATCAAGAGTCCTGCTGATATCCCATCAAGAGTCTATTGTCCTGCTGATATCCCATCAAGAGTCCTGCTGATATCCCATCAAGAGTCCTGCTGATATCCCATCAAGAGTCTATTGTCCTGCTGATATCCCATCAAGAGTCCTGCTGATATCCCATCAAGAGTCCTGCTGATATCCCATCAAGAGTCTATTGTCCCTGATATCCCATCAAGAGTCTATTGTCCTGCTGATATCCCATCAAGAGTCTATTGTCCTGCTGATATCCCATCAAGAGTCCTGCTGATATCCCATCAAGATTGTCCTGCTGATATCCCATCAAGAGTCCTGCTGATATCCCATCAAGAGTCCTGCTGATATCCCATCAAGAGTCCTGCTGATATCCCATCAAGAGTCTATTGTCCCTGATATCCCATCAGAGTCTATTGTCCTGCTGATATCCCATCAGAGATTGTCCTGCTGATATCCCATCAAGAGTCTATTGTCCTGCTGATATATCCCATCAAGAGTCTATTGTCCTGCTGATATCCCATCAAGAGTCTATTGTCCTGCTGATATCCCATCAAGAGTCTATTGTCCTGCTGATATCCCATCAAGAGTCTATTGTCCTGCTGATATCCCATCAAGAGACTATTGTCCTGTTGATATCCCATCAAGAGATATCTATTGTCCTGCTGATATCCCACAGAGAGTCTATTGTCCTGCTGATATCCCATCAAGAGTCTATTGTCCTGCTGATATCCCATCAAGAGTCTATTGTCCTGCTGATATCCCATCAAGAGTCTATTGTCCTGCTGATATCCCATCAAGAGTCTATTGTCCTGCTGATATCCCATCAAGAGTCTATTGTCCTGCTGATATCCCATCAAGAGTCTATTGTCCTGCTGATATCCCATCAAGAGTCTATTGTCCTGCTGATATCCCATCTAGAGTCCTGCTGATGGCCCTATCTAGAGTCCTGCTGATGGCCCATCTAGAGTCCTGCTGATGGCCCATCTAGAGTCCTGCTGATGGCCCCATCTAGAGTCCTGCTGATATCCCATCAAGAGTCCTGCTGATAGCCCATCTAGAGTCCTGCTGATATCCCATCAAGAGTCTATTGTCCTGCTGATATCCCATCAAGAGAGTCCTGCTGATATCCCATCAGAGAGTCCTGCTGATAGCCCATCAAGAGTCCTGCTGATATCCCATCAAGAGTCCTGCTGATAGCCCATCAAGAGAGTCCTGCTGATATCCCATCAAGAGTCCTGCTGATATGGCACATCTAGAGTCCTGCTGATATCCCATCTAGAGTCCTATCCCATCTGTCCTGCTGATATCCCATCTAGAGTCCTGCTGATCCCAATCAAGAGTCCTGCTGATAGCCCATCTAGAGTCCTGCTGATATCCCATCAAGAGTCCTGCTGATGGCCCATCTAGAGTCCTGCTGATGGCCCATCTATCCCATCAAGAGTCCAGTTACAGCTTCTTCTGCCAAAGTAAACATTTTTTAAGTGTTTTTTTAGTGTGCGCACGGGACATAGGAAGAACAATTCTTATTATATTGTTCTAAATTCAATCACTCTCTTCTTATTTTTTTCTCCCCAATTTCGTGATTACAATCTTGTCTCATCGCTGCAACTCCCCAACGGGCTCGAGAGAGGCGAAGGTCGAATCATGTGTCCTCCGAAACATGATCCGCCACACCGCGCTTCTTAAACACACGCCCCGCTTAATCCAGAAGCCAGCAGCTGCACCAATGTGTCGGCGGAAACACTGTTCAACCGACGACCAGGTCAGCCTGCAGGCGCCCGGCCCACCACAAGGAGTCGCTAGAGAGCGATGAGCCAATTAAAGCCCCCCCGGCCAAACCCTCCCCTAACCCGGACGAGGCTGGGCCAATTGTGCGCCTCCTTCTGGAATACCGGGTCAAGGCCGTTAATGATGCTCTATTCAACCTAATCATTAAGTTTATTCAAATTCAATTGTAATACATTTTGTCACTACAGTTCAACAACTCCAAATCACTTTTGTAAAAGGGTAACTTGACATAACATGATATAGGTTAACTAAATAATCGAAAATAAAAAAATATATAATTTTTTCGCCTAGTGGATATACAGTGTCAGTCAACAGATTGGACAGACCTACTCATTCAAGGGTTTTTCTTTATTTCTACTATTTTCTACATTATACATTCATACTGATGACATCAAAACTATGGGGGAAAAAACACACATGGAATCATGGAGAGCCTAGTGGTTGACGGTGGCAGGTAGAGTTGGACTAGTCACCAAAAGGAAGATCGAATTCCCGAGCTGACAAGGTAAACATGTGTTGCTCTGCCCCAACCATACACATTCATTATTGACACATTCATTTGATAAATGTTTTTTCACAGTATAAAGACCTTGGAATCCAAACATTGTTCCAGTACAAAAAACAGAAGGAAACAAATCTGATCATTTACATTTAGTCTGGCAATACCCTCATTGCAAGATCCACATTCTAATGTTCCACGTTCTAATGCTCCACGTTCTAATGCTCCACATTCTAATGTTCCACATTCTAATGTTCCACGTTCTAATGCTCCACGTTCTAATGCTCCACGTTCTAATGTTCCACATTCTAATGTTCCACGTTCTAATGCTCCACGTTCTAATGTTCCATGTTCTAATGCTCCACGTTCTAATGTTCCACGTTCTAATGTTCCACGTTCTAATGTTCCACGCTCTAATGTTCCACGTTCTAATGCTCCACGTTCTAATGCTCCACGTTCTAATGTTCCACATTCTAATGTTCCACATTCTAATGTTCCACGTTATAATGTTCCACGTTATAATGTTCCATGTTCTAATGCTCCACGTTCTAATGCTCCACGTTCTAATGTTCCACGTTCTAATGTTCCACATTCTAATATTCCACATTCTAATGTTCCATATTCTAATGTTCCACGTTCTAATGCTCCACATTCTAATGCCCCACGTTCTAATGTTCCACGTTCTAATGTTCCACATTCTAATGTTCCACGTTCTAATGTTCCACGCTCTAATGTTCCACGTTCTAATGTTCCACATTCTAATGTTCCACGTTCTAATGTTCCACATTCTAATGTTCCACGTTCTAATGTTCCACGCTCTAATGTTCCACGTTCTAATGTTCCACATTCTAATGTTCCACATTCTAATGTTCCACGTTCCAATGTTCCACATGATCATGTTCCACATTCTAATGTTCCACGTTCTAATGTTCCACGTTCTAATGTTCCACATTCTAATGTTCCACGCTCTAATATTCCACATTCTAATATTCCACATTCTAATGTTCCACGTTCTAATGTTCCACATTCTAATGTTCCACGTTCTAATGTTCCACATTCTAATGTTCCACGCTCTAATATTCCACATTCTAATATTCCACATTCTAATGTTCCACGCTCTAATGTTCCACACTCTAATGTTCCACGTTCTAATGTTCCACACTCTAATGTTCCACGTTCTAATGTTCCACACTCAAATGTTCCACGCTCTAATGTTCAAAGCCCTCTTCATATCTGGTGCACCGTTTCTTTTGTCATTGAGAGGTTCTACATGTACCCACTTATTGCTTGAAGTTGTCCTTGTCTTTTACAGATGGCCTCTATTTATACATCCATAAACTGATTACGTGTTCATTCTCCCTTCCTCCAATGTTGCCCACGTCCTCACCAGACACGTCCTCACCAGACACGTCCTCACCAGACACGTCCTCACCAGACAGTAGCAACGTTACAAAACAATACATTATAGACCTGCTAAATTACATCTAGCATTTAAAAGGACACTCTAGAAACTAAACAAATGTATTTATTGCCAAAGAAGTAACAATCAGTCAAGTATGTTGTGGAGAAGCTGTAACTGAGAAAAGGGAATATTGATCACGAATACATAGAAAACTTTTATTGACCCATCTACATTCAATATGCTGATTGAGGAGGCGTGTTCAATAGAAGTCATAGATAATGATGTATGTTAGTCATCCTAGCAAATCATTTAACTTAAAATGTACTTCAGATCAGCTAAAAAACTGATATACAACACCAATCCTATTGCTCTGGTTCCAAATACATGACTATTGTTCTGGTTCCAAATACATGACTATTGTTCTGGTTCCAAATACATGACTATTGTTCTGGTTCCAAATACATGACTATTGTTCTGGTTCCAAATACATGACTATTGTTCTGGTTTCATGATGATGCTTGGTTAGAGTGTAGGGGGGCAGGTAGCCTCAGATGCAGATGATGCCATGCAGTCCAGCGGTCAGATCGCAGATGATGCCATGCGTCCAGCGGTCAGATGCAGATGATGCCAGCGCGTCCAGCGGTCAGAGCGCAGATGATGCAGCGATCCAGCGGTCAGATGCAGATGATGCAGGCATCCAGCGGTCAGATGCAGATGATGCCATGCGTCCAGCGGTCAGATGCAGATGATGCGCATCCAGCGGTCAGATGCAGATGATGCGCATCCAGCGGTCAGATGCAGATGATGCTATGCAGTCCAGCGGTCAGATGCAGATGATGCCAGCGCATCCAGCGGTCAGAGTGCAGATGATGCTGCGCAGTCCAGCGGTCAGAGCGCAGATGATGCCATGCGTCCAGCGGTCAGATGCAGATGATGCCATGCATCCAGCGGTCAGATGCAGATGATGCCATGCGATCCAGCGGTCAGATGCAGATGATGCTATGCGATCCAGCGGTCAGATGCAGATGATGCCAGGCGATCCAGCGGTCAGATGCAGATGATGCTAGGGCAGTCCAGCGGTCAGATGCAGATGATGCGCGCAGTCCAGCGGTCAGATGCAGATGATGCTAGGCATCCAGCGGTCAGATGCAGATGATGCCATGCGTCCAGCGGTCAGAGTGCAGATGATGCATGCAGTCCAGCGGTCAGATGCAGATGATGCATGCGCATCCAGCGGTCAGATGCGCAGATGATGCTAGGCAGTCCAGCGGTCAGATGCAGATGATGCCATGGGCATCCAGCGGTCAGATGCAGATGATGCCATGCGTCCAGCGGTCAGATGCAGATGATGCCATGGGCGATCCAGCGGTCAGATGCAGATGATGCCATGCGTCCAGCGGTCAGAGCGCAGATGATGCCATGCGATCCAGCGGTCAGATGCAGATGATGCTAGGCGTCCAGCGGTCAGATGCAGATGATGCCATGCGTCCAGCGGTCAGATGCAGATGATGCCAGGCGATCCAGCGGTCAGATGCAGATGATGCCACGCGTCCAGCGGTCAGAGCGCAGATGATGCTGGCGCATCCAGCGGTCAGAGCGCAGATGATGCCATGCGATCCAGCGGTCAGATGCAGATGATGCCATGCGTCCAGCGGTCAGATGCGCAGATGATGCCAGGCAGTCCAGCGGTCAGATGCAGATGATGCTAGGCGTCCAGCGGTCAGATGCAGATGATGCGCATGTCCAGCGGTCAGAGCGCAGATGATGCCATGCATCCAGCGGTCAGAGCGCAGATGATGCTGCGCGATCCAGCGGTCAGATGCAGATGATGCCATGCGTCCAGCGGTCAGATGCAGATGATGCCATGCGATCCAGCGGTCAGATGCAGATGATGCCATGCGATCCAGCGGTCAGATGCGCAGATGATGCCATGCGTCCAGCGGTCAGATGCAGATGATGCCATGCGTCCAGCGGTCAGAGCGCAGATGATGCTAGGGCAGTCCAGCGGTCAGATGCAGATGCATGCGCGATCCAGCGGTCAGATGCAGATGATGCCATGCATCCAGCGGTCAGATGCAGATGATGCCATGCGATCCAGCGGTCAGATGCAGATGATGCTGGCGCGTCCAGCGGTCAGATGCAGATGATGCTATGCGATCCAGCGGTCAGATGCAGATGATGCCATGCATCCAGCGGTCAGAGCGCAGATGATGCCATGCGCATCCAGCGGTCAGATGCAGATGATGCCATGCAGTCCAGCGGTCAGAGCGCAGATGATGCCATGCGTCCAGCGGTCAGATGCAGATGATGCCAGCGCGTCCAGCGGTCAGATGCAGATGATGCAGCATGTCCAGCGGTCAGATGCGCAGATGCTATGCAGTCCAGCGGTCAGATGCAGATGATGCTAGGCGTCCAGCGGTCAGAGTGCAGATGATGCTGGCGCGTCCAGCGGTCAGATGCAGATGATGCCAGCGCGATCCAGCGGTCAGAGCGCAGATGATGCCATGGGCATCCAGCGGTCAGATGCAGATGATGCTATGCATCCAGCGGTCAGAGCGCAGATGATGCCATGCATCCAGCGGTCAGATGCAGATGATGCCGCGCATCCAGCGGTCAGAGCGCAGATGATGCCATGCGTCCAGCGGTCAGATGCAGATGATGCTAGCGCATCCAGCGGTCAGATGCAGATGATGCATGCGTCCAGCGGTCAGAGTGCAGATGATGCTAGGCGATCCAGCGGTCAGAGTGCAGATGATGCCATGCGATCCAGCGGTCAGAGTGCAGATGATGCTAGGCGATCCAGCGGTCAGATGCAGATGATGCGACGTCCAGCGGTCAGATGCAGATGATGCTATGCGTCCAGCGGTCAGATGCAGATGATGCTAGCGCATCCAGCGGTCAGATGCAGATGATGCCAGGCATCCAGCGGTCAGATGCGCAGATGATGCGCGCAGTCCAGCGGTCAGATGCAGATGATGCCATGCAGTCCAGCGGTCAGATGCAGATGACGCTGGCGATCCAGCGGTCAGATGCAGATGATGCCATGGGCATCCAGCGGTCAGATGCAGATGATGCTATGCAGTCCAGCGGTCAGATGCAGATGATGCCATGCAGTCCAGCGGTCAGATGCAGATGATGCCATGCATCCAGCGGTCAGATGCAGATGATGCCATGCAGTCCAGCGGTCAGATGCAGATGATGCATGCGATCCAGCGGTCAGATGCAGATGATGCTGGCGCGTCCAGCGGTCAGAGCGCAGATGATGCTAGCGATCCAGCGGTCAGATGCAGATGATGCCATGCAGTCCAGCGGTCAGATGCAGATGATGCCATGCGATCCAGCGGTCAGATGCAGATGATGCCATGATCCAGCGGTCAGATGCAGATGATGCCAGCGATCCAGCGGTCAGATGCAGATGCATGGCAGTCCAGCGGTCAGATGCAGATGATGCCATGCGTCCAGCGGTCAGAGCGCAGATGATGCATGGCGATCCAGCGGTCAGATGCAGATGATGCCATGCGTCCAGCGGTCAGAGTGCAGATGATGCATGCGTCCAGCGGTCAGAGCGCAGATGATGCGCATGTCCAGCGGTCAGATCGCAGATGATGCAGGCGATCCAGCGGTCAGATGCAGATGATGCGCATGATCCAGCGGTCAGAGCGCAGATGATGCCAGCGGGCGAGATCCAGCGGTCAGAGCGCAGATGATGCGATGCAGTCCAGCGGTCAGATGCAGATGATGCCAGGCAGTCCAGCGGTCAGAGTGCAGATGATGCCAGGCAAATCCAGCGGTCAGAGCGCAGATGATGCGCGCATCCAGCGGTCAGAGCGCAGATGATGCAGGCATCCAGCGGTCAGATGCAGATGATGCATGCGTCCAGCGGTCAGATGCAGATGATGCGCATCCAGCGGTCAGACGCAGATGATGCTAGCGATCCAGCGGTCAGATGCGCAGATGATGCCATGCGTCCAGCGGTCAGATGCAGATGATGCCATGCGCATCCAGCGGTCAGATGCAGATGATGCATGCATCCAGCGGTCAGATGCAGATGATGCCATGGGCATCCAGCGGTCAGATGCAGATGATGCCATGCATCCAGCGGTCAGATGCAGATGATGCCATGCGTCCAGCGGTCAGAGTGCAGATGACTACGGCGCATCCAGCGGTCAGATGCAGATGATGCTGCAGATCCAGCGGTCAGATGCAGATGATGCTAGCGCGTCCAGCGGTCAGAGTGCAGATGATGCTACGCAGTCCAGCGGTCAGATGCAGATGATGCCATGCGATCCAGCGGTCAGATGCAGATGATGCCATGCAGTCCAGCGGTCAGAGTGCAGATGCCATGGCAGTCCAGCGGTCAGATGCAGATGACGCATGCAGTCCAGCGGTCAGATGCGCAGATGATGCCATGCGTCCAGCGGTCAGATGCAGATGATGCCAGCGCGTCCAGCGGTCAGAGCGCAGATGATGCATGCAGTCCAGCGGTCAGATGCGCAGATGATGCATGCGCATCCAGCGGTCAGATGCAGATGATGCCATGCGTCCAGCGGTCAGATGCAGATGATGCCATGGCATCCAGCGGTCAGAGCGCAGATGATGCTAGCGCAGTCCAGCGGTCAGATGCGCAGATGCGCATGCCCAGCGGTCAGACGCAGATGCATGCGTCCAGCGGTCAGATGCAGATGATGCCATGGCGATCCAGCGGTCAGATGCAGATGATGCTGCGCGATCCAGCGGTCAGATGCAGATGATGCTAGGCAGTCCAGCGGTCAGATGCAGATGATGCCATGCGTCCAGCGGTCAGATGCAGATGATGCTGCGCAGTCCAGCGGTCAGAGCGCAGATGATGCCAGGCGATCCAGCGGTCAGATGCAGATGATGCCATGCAGTCCAGCGGTCAGATGCAGATGATGCTATGCGAAATCCAGCGGTCAGATGCAGATGATGCTAGGCGTCCAGCGGTCAGATGCAGATGCATGCGCATCCAGCGGTCAGATGCAGATGATGCCACGTCCAGCGGTCAGATGCAGATGATGCTAGCGAAATCCAGCGGTCAGATGCAGATGATGCCATGGGTTCCAGCGGTCAGAGCGCAGATGATGCCAGGCAGTCCAGCGGTCAGGATGTGCCATGTCCAGCGGTCAGATGATGCCGCGCGTCCAGCGGTCGAGCGCAGGGCGGCAGGCACATTCAGCGGCTCAGATGCCGCAGATGATGCTGGCATCCAGCGGTTTCAGAGCGCAGATGATGCGCGCGTCCAGCGGTCAGATGCAGCGCGTCCAGCGGTCAGGAGCGCAGATGAGCGCTACATATCCGGGCGGTCAGATGCAGATGATGCCAAGGCGTCCAGCGGTAACAGATAGCAGATGATGCCTGGCGGGCAGACATGCTCACATCCAGCGAACAGATGCAGATGGCGCCATGCGTCCAGCGGTCAGAGTGCAAAGATGATGCCGCGTTCAGAACTCAGGCAGGTGATGATGACATCCAGCGGTCAGAGCGCAGATACCGCAGCGATCCAGCGGTTAGAGTGTAGATGAGGCAGGCGTCCAGTGGTTAGAGTGTAGAGGAGGCAGGTAGCCTAGTGGTTAGAGTGTTGAGGAGGCAGGTAGCCCAGTGGCTAGAGTGCAGAGGAGGCAGGCAGCCCAGTGGCTAGAGGTAGAGGAGGCAGGGCAGCCAGGCGGTCAGGAGTGCAGATGCTGGCGTTGAAACCAGCTGTCAGATGCAGATGTGATGCTGGCGGGCAAACCAGCGGTTCAGATGCGCAGATGATGCCATGGAAACCAGCGGTCAGAGCGTGCAGATATGCTATGTCCAGCGGTCAGATGCAGATACTGCTATAGCATCCAGTCCAGAGATGCGTGATGATGTTATAAAACCAGCGGCCAGATGCAGATTACGCGCGCATCCAGCGGTCAGATAGCAGATGCCTGCTATGGGCAAACCAGCGGTCAGATGCAGATGCGTGCTATGGGCGAACCAGCGCAACAGATGATGCCAGGGCATCCAGCGGTCAGATGCAGATGATGCCATGCGATCCAGCGGTCAGATGCAGATGATGCTGCGCAGTCCAGCGGTCAGAGCGCAGATGATGCCATGGCATCCAGCGGTCAGATGCAGATGATGCGCAGTCCAGCGGTCAGATGATGCAGATCCAGCGATCAGATGCGATACGATCCAGCGGTCAGAGCGCAGATGATGCTGCGCGATCCAGCGGTCAGATGCAGATGATGCCATGCGTCCAGCGGTCAGATGCAGATGATGCTAGGCAGTCCAGCGGTCAGAGTGCAGATGATGCTATGCGATCCAGCGGTCAGATGCAGATGATGCCATGCGATCCAGCGGTCAGAGCGCAGATGATGCCAGCGCAGTCCAGCGGTCAGAGCGCAGATGATGCCATGCATCCAGCGGTCAGATGCAGATGATGCCATGCGTCCAGCGGTCAGATGCAGATGATGCCATGCGATCCAGCGGTCAGATGCGGTCAGATGATGCTGGCGCGTCCAGCGGTCAGAGTGCAGATGATGCTGCGCAGTCCAGCGGTCAGATGCAGATGATGCCAGGGCAGTCCAGCGGTCAGAGTGCAGATGCAGGCAGATCCAGCGGTCAGAGTGCAGATGATGCCAGGCGATCCAGCGGTCAGATGCAGATGATGCAGGCAGTCCAGCGGTCAGATGCAGATGATGCAGGCAGTCCAGCGGTCAGATGCGCAGATGATGCAGGCAGTCCAGCGGTCAGATGCAGATGATGCGCAGATCCAGCGGTCAGAGCGCAGATGATGCTAGGCGATCCAGCGGTCAGATGCAGATGCCATGCGTCCAGCGGTCAGATGCAGATGATGCCATGCGTCCAGCGGTCAGATGCAGATGATGCAGGCGATCCAGCGGTCAGAGCGCAGATGATGCTAGGGCGTCCAGCGGTCAGAGCGCAGATGATGCTATGCATCCAGCGGTCAGATGCAGATGATGCTATGCGATCCAGCGGTCAGATGCAGATGCTGGCCATGCTGAACCAGCGGTCAGAAGCGCAGATAGGCGGCAAGGCAGTCCAGCGGTCAGAGCGCAGAGGCGCAGGGCATCCAGCGGTCAGGAGTGCAGATAGCGCAGGCAGTCCAGCGGCCAGAGCGGAGGCGGCAGGCAGTCCAGCGGTCAGAGCGCAGAGGCGCTAAGGAACCAGCGGTCAGAGCGCAGATGATGCCATGCTGTCCAGCGGTCAGATGCGCAGATGATGCAGGCTGTCCAGCGGTCAGATGCTATGATGATGCTGGGCGCGTCCAGCGGTCAGAGCGCAGATGATGCAGGCGAAACCAGCGGTCAGAGCGGAGATGATGCAGGCAGTCCAGCGGTCAGATGCAGATGACCGCAAGCGGCGGTCAGATGCGCAGATGCCATGTCCAGCGGTCGAGCGCAGAGATGCGAATGTCCAGCGGTCAGAGCGCAGATGATGCGCGCGTCCATGATGCTGATGCGCAGGCAAGTCCAGCGGTCAGAGCGCAGACGCGGCATCCAGCGGTCAGCAGATGCTATGCTGTCCAGCGGTCAGATGTGATGGGTGAGCAGTCCAGCGGTCAGGTAGAGGATATATAATCCAGCGGTCAGAGTAGGAGGCGGTAGCCCAGCGGTCAGAGCGGAGAGGAGGCAGGTATCCAGTGGTCAGGAGTGCGGAGGCGGCAGGCAATCCAGCGGCTAGATGCAGAGGCTGTTCAGGCAGAGATGACAGTGGATCCGGCGGTCAGAGCGCAGATGGTAGGTATCCAGTGGTTAGAGTGCAGATGATGCCATGCAGACCAGTGGTTAGAGTGTAGACGCGGCAGCAGGGCATCCAGCGGTCAGATGCGCAGATGATGCAGGTAGGCTTCAGTGGTCAGAGTGCAGAGGAGGCAGGTAACCCAGCGGTCAGGATGCAGATGCGGCAGGTAGCCCAGCGGTCAGATGCAGATGATGCGCGTCCAGCGGTCAGATGCAGATACGGCAGCATCCAGCGGTCAGAGTCCGGCGATCCAGATGCCTAGCGCGTCCAGCGGTCAGATGATAAACGTTATGGCAATTCAGCGGTCAGATGACGCGCTGGCGCGAAACCAGCGGTCAGAGTGATAAGCGCTACATCCAGCGGTCAGATGATGCGCGCGCGTCCAGCGGTCAGAGTGATGGCTGCTGGCGCGTCCAGCGGTCAGAGCGATACGCGCGTCCAGCGGTCAGATGATGGCAGCATCCAGCGGTCAGAGCGATAACGGCGCGCATCCAGCGGTCAGAAGATGATGATGCTATGTCCGCGGTCAGAGTGCAGATGATGCCATATCCAGCGGTCAGAGCGCAGATGCCATGTCCAGCGGTCAGAGCGCAGGAGCGCTAAGGCGGCATCCAGCGGTCAGAGCGATAACGCATATCCAGCGGTCAGGAGCGATAGCGGCAGGGCAGATCCAGCGGTCAGGATGGATGGCCGCTACGCGGTCCAGCGGTCAGGAGTGAGCGATGGGCATCCAGCGGTCAGAGCGCAGATGATGCCAGGCAGTCCAGCGGTCAGAGCGCAGATGATGGCGGCAGATCCAGCGGTCAGGATGCCTGCGCGCATCCAGCGGTCAGAGGCAGATCCAGCGGCCAGAGCAGATGATGGCTATAATCCAGCGGCCAGATGCAGATAGCGGCAGCACCAGCGGTCAGGCAGATGAAGGCATCCGGGCGGTCAGCGCGCAGATGATGCGGCAGGGTATCCAGCGGTCAGAGCAGCGATAATGCCAAGGCATCCAGCGGTCGTAGGAGCAGAGATGCTATGGGCAGTCCAGCGGTCAGGATGCAGATGATGCGCAAATCCAGCGGTCAGAGCGCAGATGCGGCCATCCAGCGGTCAGATGCGCAGATGACCAGATCCAGCGGTCAGAGATGCAGATAGCGGCAGGCAATCCAGCGGTCAGACGCGCAGATGATGCAAGGCGCATCCAGCGGTCAGAGCGCGCAGATGATGCTATGTTGCTCCAGCGGTCAGGAGCGCAGATACCGCCATGGGCATCCAGCGGTCAGATAGCAGATGATGCTATGCATCCAGCGGTCAGAGCGCAGATGCGGCGCGTCCAGCGGCCAGGAGGCAGATGATGCTGGCGCGTCCAGCGGTCAGACGCGCAGATGATGCTATGCGAGTCCAGCGGTCAGATGCGCAGATGATGCCATGTCCAGCGGTCAGAGCAGCAGATCCAGCGGTCGCGCAAACGCGCGTCCAGCGGTCAGAGCGCAGAGATACCACATCCAGCGGTCAGATGCAGATGATGCAGCCATCCAGCGGTCAGATGATGATCCAGCGGTGATGCGCAGATACCATGCGTTATCCAGCGGTCAGATGATGATGGTCAGATAAGCAACATCCAGCGGTCAGATATGATGATGCTACATCCAGCGGTCAGATGCGCAGATGATGCCGCGTCCAGCGGTCAGATGCAGATGATGCCAGGCAGTCCAGCGGTCAGATGCAGATGATGCTAGGCGATCCAGCGGTCAGAGTGCAGATGATGCCAGGCAGTCCAGCGGTCAGAGCGCAGATGATGCAGGCAGTCCAGCGGTCAGAGTGCAGATGCATGGCAGTCCAGCGGTCAGATGCAGATACGCATGCGTCCAGCGGTCAGATGCAGATGATGCAGGCAGTCCAGCGGTCAGAGTGCAGATGATGCCAGGCAGTCCAGCGGTCAGAGTGCAGATGATGCCAGCGCATCCAGCGGTCAGAGTGCAGATGATGCCATGCAGTCCAGCGGTCAGAGCGCAGATGATGCCATGCGTCCAGCGGTCAGATGCAGATGATGCTAGCGCAGTCCAGCGGTCAGATGCAGATGATGCCAGGCGTCCAGCGGTCAGAGCGCAGATGATGCCAGGCAGTCCAGCGGTCAGAGTGCAGATGCTGGCAGGCAGTCCAGCGGTCAGATGCAGATGATGCATGGCAGTCCCAGAGATGCAGATGATGCTACGGCAGTCCAGCGGTCAGGAGCGCAGATGATGCCATGTCCAGCGGTCAGAGCGCAGATGCGGCAGGCATCCAGCGGTCAGAGCCGCAGATATGCTATAAGTCCAGCAGAGTCAGATGCGGCAGGCATCCGGGCGGTCAGAGCGCAGATGATGCCGTCCAGCGGTCAGATAGACATGATGCGTCCAGCGGGCATCCAGCGGTCAGAGCGCAGATGATAC
Source organism: Oncorhynchus tshawytscha (assembly GCF_018296145.1). Lineage (NCBI taxonomy): Eukaryota > Metazoa > Chordata > Actinopteri > Salmoniformes > Salmonidae > Oncorhynchus > Oncorhynchus tshawytscha. The sequence continues at coordinate 2,150,698 of NC_056441.1, read as the reverse complement.
GTGATTGAACCAGCGGTCAGATTCGATAACGCTATGCGCATCCAGCGGTCAGGAGCGCGATGCTACAGTATCCAGCGTCAGATGCTATGAGATGCTATCCAGCGGTCAGAGCGCAGATGATGCTATAGGCAACCAGCGGTCAGGAGCGCAGATGATGCCATGTCCAGCGGTCAGAGCGCAGATGCGGCAGGCAAACCAGCGGTCAGAGCGCAGATGATGCCAGGCATCCAGCCCAGAGCGCAGATGATGCTAAGGCATCCAGCGGTCAGAGCGCAGATGATGCTATGCGTCCAGCGGTCAGATGCAGATGATGCCATGCGTCCAGCGGTCAGAGCGCAGATGATGCGCATGCATCCAGCGGTCAGATGCAGATGATGCTAGGGCAGTCCAGCGGTCAGAGCGCAGATGATGCCATGGGCATCCAGCGGTCAGAGTGCAGATGATGCTATGCAGTCCAGCGGTCAGAGTGCAGATGATGCTAGCGCAGTCCAGCGGTCAGATGCAGATGATGCCAGGCAGTCCAGCGGTCAGAGCGCAGATGATGCTAGGCAGTCCAGCGGTCAGATGCAGATGATGCGGCAGTCCAGCGGTCAGAGTGCAGATGATGCATGGCGTCCAGCGGTCAGAGTGCAGATGATGCTAGCGCAGTCCAGCGGTCAGAGCGCAGATGATGCAGGGCAGTCCAGCGGTCAGAGCGCAGATGATGCAGGCGTCCAGCGGTCAGATGCAGATGACGCATGCGTCCAGCGGTCAGATGCAGATGATGCCAGGCAGTCCAGCGGTCAGAGTGCAGATGATGCGCATGCATCCAGCGGTCAGAGTGCAGATGATGCTAGGCATCCAGCGGTCAGATGCAGATGCTGCAGGCATCCAGCGGTCAGATGCAGATGATGCAGCGTCCAGCGGTCAGATGCAGATGATGCAGTCCAGCGGTCAGATGCAGATGACGGCATGCATCCAGCGGTCAGAGCGCAGATGATGCTAGGCAGTCCAGCGGTCAGATGCAGATGATGCTATGGCGATCCAGCGGTCAGAGTGCAGATGATGCGCGCAGTCCAGCGGTCAGATGCAGATGATGCCATGCGATCCAGCGGTCAGAGCGCAGATGATGCTGGCGCGATCCAGCGGTCAGAGCGCAGATGATGCTACGCATCCAGCGGTCAGATGCAGATGATGCTAGGCGATCCAGCGGTCAGATGCGCAGATGCATGCGCAGTCCAGCGGTCAGAGCGCAGATGATGCCATGGCATCCAGCGGTCAGATGCAGATGATGCAGGCGATCCAGCGGTCAGAGCGCAGATGCATGCGCGTCCAGCGGTCAGAGCGCAGATGACGCATGGCAGTCCAGCGGTCAGATGCAGATGATGCTAGGCAGTCCAGCGGTCAGAGTGCAGATGATGCGCATGCATCCAGCGGTCAGATGCAGATGATGCATGCGTCCAGCGGTCAGATGCAGATGCCAGGCGTCCAGCGGTCAGAGTGCAGATGATGCAGGCGATCCAGCGGTCAGATGCAGATGATGCTGGCGCAGTCCAGCGGTCAGATGCAGATGATGCAGGCGTCCAGCGGTCAGAGCGCAGATGATGCTAGCGCAGTCCAGCGGTCAGATGCAGATGATGCATGGCAGTCCAGCGGTCAGATGCAGATGATGCCAGGCATCCAGCGGTCAGAGCGCAGATGATGCCATGCGTCCAGCGGTCAGATGCAGATGCCAGGGCGTCCAGCGGTCAGATGCGCAAATGCGGAACCAGCGGTCAGAGCGCAGATGATGCTGGCGCATCCAGCGGTCAGATGCGATATGGCAGGCGCGGCGTCCAGCGGTCAGATGCAGAGGCCATGGGCATCCAGCGGTCAGAGAGATGCTAAGGCAACATCCAGCACAGATGCAGCGGCGGCAGGATCCAGCGGTCAGGCAGATATAAGGCAGTCCAGCGGTCAGATAGCAGGGGCGCGCATGGCATCCAGCGGTCAGATGCGCAGGCGAGCGCGCATCCAGCGGTCAGAGCAGATGAGGCATGATCCAGCGGTCAGACGATGATGATGCAGGTGTCCAGCGGTCAGATCAGATATCAGATGCGTCCAGCGGTCAGAGCGCAGATGCCATGCGATCCAGCGGTCAGATAAGATGATGCAAGGTAATCCAGCGGTCTGATGATGTGGCAGGCGTCCAGCGGTCAGACGCAGATGATGCAGGCAGTCCAGCGGTCAGAGTGCAGATGATGCCAGGCAGATCCAGCGGTCAGAGTGCAGATGATGCCAGGCAGTCCAGCGGTCAGATGCAGATGATGCGCAGGCAGTCCAGCGGTCAGATGCAGATGATGCCAGGCGTCCAGCGGTCAGAGTGCAGATGATGCTAGGCATCCAGCGGTCAGATGCAGATGATGCATGCATCCAGCGGTCAGAGTGCAGATGATGCGCAGTCCAGCGGTCAGATGCAGATGATGCCAGGCAGTCCAGCGGTCAGAGCGCAGATGATGCTGGCGCGTCCAGCGGTCAGATGCAGATGATGCCATGGCGATCCAGCGGTCAGAGTGCAGATGATGCCATGGCATCCAGCGGTCAGATGCAGATGATGCAGGCATCCAGCGGTCAGATGCAGATGATGCATGCAGTCCAGCGGTCAGATGCAGATGATGCATGCAGTCCAGCGGTCAGATGCAGATGATGCTAGGCATCCAGCGGTCAGAGTGCATGATGCTATGTCCAGCGGTCAGAGCGCAGATGATGCTGGGCATCCAGCGGTCAGATGATGCTGCCATGCGTCCAGCGGTCAGGATGCAGATGATGCCATGTCCAGCGGTCAGATGATGCGGCAGGCATCCAGCGGTCAGATGCTCGCAGATGACAGGCACATCCAGCGGTCAGATGGATAACGGCAGGCAATCCAGCGGTCAGAGCAGATGATGCCACGAGCGGGTCAGCGCTCAGAACCAGCGGTCAGCAGGCGCGTCCAGCGGTCAGAGCGCAGCGATGCCATGCGTCCAGCGGTCAGATGCAGATGATGCGGCAGGCAGTCCAGCGGTCAGATGATATGGCGTGATCCAGCGGTCAGATGATATGGCAGGCGTCCAGCGGTCAGATGCGCAGATGATGCCGGCAGATCCAGCGGTAACAGATGCAGATGCGGTAGCTGTTCCAGTGGTCAGAGTGCAGATGATGCAGGCAGTCCAGCGGTCAGAGTGCAGATGATGCCGGCAGTCCAGCGGTCAGAGCGCAGATGATGCAGTCCAGCGGTCAGATGCAGATGCATGTCCAGCGGTCAGAGTGCAGATGATGCGCAGTCCAGCGGTCAGATGCAGATGATGCTAGCGTCCAGCGGTCAGATGCAGATGATGCCAGGCAGTCCAGCGGTCAGATGCGCAGATGCATGCAGTCCAGCGGTCAGATGCAGATGATGCTAGGCGATCCAGCGGTCAGATGCAGATGATGCCAGGCAGTCCAGCGGTCAGATGCAGATGATGCCATGGCAGTCCAGCGGTCAGATGCAGATGATGCCAGGCGTCCAGCGGTCAGAGCGCAGATGATGCCAGGCAGTCCAGCGGTCAGAGCGCAGATGATGCTGGCAGTCCAGCGGTCAGAGTGCAGATGATGCCAGGCAGTCCAGCGGTCAGATGCAGATGATGCCAGCGCAGTCCAGCGGTCAGATGCAGATGATGCCAGGCGGCATCCAGCGGTCAGAGCGCAGATGATGCTGCGCGTTCCAGCGGTCATAGTGCAGATGATGTGCGCATCCAGCGGTGAGAGCGCAGATGATAAGGCAGTCCAGCACAGATGCAGAGTGATGCGTTGCATCCAGCGGCCAGAGCGCAGAGTGCGGCGCGTCCAGCGGTCAGATGCGATGGCCAAGGCATCCAGCGGTCAGGACGCAGATGGCAGGCATCCAGCGGTCAGAGTGCAGAGGATACAGGGCAGTCCAGCGGTCAGATAGCAGATGATGCCGAGCGGTTCAGCGGTCAGACGCGGTAAAATCCAGCATCCAGCGGTCAGATGATGCTATGGGCATCCAGCGGTCAGAGCGCAGATGGCTTGGCATACGAAACCATGGTCAGAGCGCAGATGAGCGCGCATCCAGCGGTCAGAGCGCAGATGATGCCAAGGGGCAGTCCAGCGGTCAGAGCGCAGATGATGCATGTCCAGCGGTCATATGCAGATGATGCCATAATCCAGCGGTCAGATGCGCAGATGGGCCATCCAGCGGTCAGTGCAGAGAGCTGGCGCATCCAGCGGTCAGATGCAGATGATGCAGGCATCCAGCGGTCAGAGCGGTGATAACGCTATGCAGTCCAGCGGTCAGAGCGCAGATGATGCCATGTAGGTCCAGCGGTCAGAGCCCAGATGGCGGCAGGCGATCCAGCGGTCAGATAGCAGATGATGCCATGCTGTCCAGCGGTCAGCGCGCAGGGCGGCAGGGCATCCAGCGATGAGATGCAGTGATGCCGGTCGAACCAGCGCTTCCAGAGCGCAGATGATGCTGACGATCCAGCGGCTTCAGAGCGCAGATGATGCCATGCGAAATCCAGCGGTCAGACGCAGATATGGCGCGTCCAGCGGTCAGATGCAGATGATGGCAGATCCAGCGGTCAGATGATGCAGATGCGGCATGTCCGGGCGGTCAGGAGTGCAGATGACGCGATCCAGCGGTCAGATGCAGATGATGCAGGCGATCCAGCGGTCAGAGCGCAGATGATGCCATGCATCCAGCGGTCAGAGCGCAGATGATGCCATGGCATCCAGCGGTCAGATGCAGATGATGCTAGCGCGTCCAGCGGTCAGATGCAGATGATGCATGCGCATCCAGCGGTCAGATGCAGATGATGCATGCAGTCCAGCGGTCAGATGCAGATGCCAGGGCATCCAGCGGTCAGATGCAGATGATGCTAGGCGTCCAGCGGTCAGATGCAGATGATGCGCAAATCCAGCGGTCAGATGCAGATGACGCAGCGCATCCAGCGGTCAGATGCAGATGATGCGCAGGCAGTCCAGCGGTCAGATGCAGATGATGCTAGCGCGTCCAGCGGTCAGATGCATGCAGCATCCAGCGGTCAGATGATGCCATAGTCCAGCGGTCAGATGCATGCAGGCATCCAGCGGTCAGATGCAGATGCCAGCGGTCCAGCGGGCGCAGATGATGCTATGCGTCCAGTGGTTAGAGTGCAGATGATGGATGTAGTCCAGTGGTCAGATGCAGATGATGATAGTCCAGTGGTTAGAGGCAGAGGATATAGTCCAGTGGTTAGAGTGCAGATGATGGCAGGCAGTCCAGCGGTCAGATGCAGATGACGCAGGTGAACCAGCGGTTAGATGCAGAGGATAGTAGTCCAGTGGTCAGAGCAGAGGCTGCAGGCAGTCCAGCGGTCAGAGAGGAGGGGGCAGTCCAGTGGTTAGTGGCTAGGAGAGGAGCGGCAGGCAGCCTAGTGGTTAGAGAGCAGGGATGCAGGTAACCAGTGGTCAGAGTGCAGATGATGGTCCAGCGAACAGGCAGATGGATGCCTAGTGGTCCAGCGGAGGAGGCAGATGATGCAGGTAATCCAGCGGTCAGAGATGCTAAGATGCAGGCATCCAGCTCAGATGCAGATGATGCCAGGCAGTCCAGCGGTCAGAGTGCAGATGTGGTTAAGGCAGTCCAGCGGTCAGATGCAGATGACCTGCGCAGACCAGCGGTCAGATCTGCAGATGCGGCAGGCAGATCCAGCGGTCAGATGCAGATGACCGCATGTCCAGCGGTCAGAGCGCAGATGCGGCAGGCAGTCCAGCGGTCAGATGCAGATATGCTAAGCGCGTCCAGCGGTCAGAGCGCAGATGCGGCAGGCATCCAGCGGTCAGGAGCGCAGATGCTATGCAGACCAGCGGTCAGAGAGCGATGCCTGAGGCGTCCAGCGGTCAGATATTATACGCTATCCAGCGGTCAGAGCGCAGATATGGCAGGCAAACCAGCGGTCAGATGATGATGCTGCCGTCCAGCGGTCAGGAGCCCAGATACATATATGTTCCAGCGGCTGCAGTGATGCATGTCCAGCGGTCAGGATGCAGATGATACGGCGGCGTCCAGCGGTCAGGATATGATGCTAAGATCCAGCGGTCAGGAGCGCAGATGATGCCAGCGGTAGCTGAAGGGCGATGGCGTTATCCAGCGGTCAGATGATAACGCGAGGCATCCAGCGGTCAGATAATGCCATGTCCAGCGGTCAGGATGACGCGTCCAGCGGTCAGAGCGTATCCAGGGCCAGATGACGATCCAGCGGTCAGCGAGCGCAGATGCAGATGATGCAGGCAGTCCAGCGGTCAGAGCGCAGGGCGGCAGGCAGTCCAGCGGTCAGAGTGCAGGGGCCAACGCAGTCCAGCGGTCAGAGGCAGGGGGCCAACGCAATCCAGCGGTCAGATGATGAGCGCAGGCGATCCAGCGGCTCAGAGCGCAGGGAGGCATCCAGCGGTCAGGAGCGCAGGATGCAACGCATCCAGCGGTCAGATGCGCAGGGCAGGCATCCAGCGGTCAGATGCAGGGGGCCATAAGTCCAGCGGTCAGAGCGCAGGGCATATGGAAACCAGCGAACAGAGCGCAGATGAGCAGCATCCAGCGGTCAGATGCAGATGATGCGGCAGGCAACCAGCGGTCAGAGCGCAGATACGGCGATCCAGCGGTCAGAGCGCAGATGATAAGCAGGCAACCAGCGGTCAGATGCAGAAAGAACCATCCAGCGGTCAGGAGCGCAGGGGCAGGCAGCATCCAGCGGTCAGAACGATGGGCCGGGCGTCCAGCGGTCAGGAGCGCAGATGCGCTACGCGTCCAGCGGTCAGAGTGCAGATGGCAGGCATCCAGCGGTCAGAGCGCAGATGATGCTAGGCAGTCCAGCGGTCAGGAGCGCAGATGATGCCAGGCATCCAGCGGTCAGATGCGCAGGGGGCAGGCATCCAGCGGTCAGATGCAGATGAGGCATGTCCAGCGGTCAGATGCAGATGATGCGCGTCCAGCGGTCAGGGATGCCAGGCATCCAGCGGTCAGAGCGCAGGGACTATGGTGATCCAGCGGTCAGAGCGCAGATCTGCCGGCACATCCAGCGGTCAGAGCGCAGATGATGCAAGATTCCAGCGGTCAGAGCGCAGATGGCAGGTCCAGCGAACAGATAGACAAAAAGGCGGCAGTCCAGCGAATAGATGCAGATGCCGCTATGCGTCCAGCGGTCAGATGCAGGATGCAGGCAGATCCAGCGGTCAGAGCGCAGATGAGCGCAGGCAAACCAGCGGTCAGATGGGGCAGGCAGTCCAGCGGTCAGCGCAGATGATGCCAGGCGTCCAGCGGTCAGAGTGCAGGGCGCTAAGGCAGTCCAGCGGCGAAGCGCAGATGATGCCATGGCAGTCCAGCGGTCAGAGCAGAGCGGCGCGTCCAGCGGTCAGATCCGGGGCTTGCAGGTGTCCAGCGGTCAGAGCGCAGGGCGCATATGGCGAGATTCAGCGGTCAGAGTGCAGGGGGCAGGCACCAGCGGTTAGAGTGCAGGGTCATAAGATCCAGCGGTCAGATAGCAGATGGGCATAATCCAGCGGTCAGATGCAGATGATACAGGCAACCAGCGGTCAGAGCGCAGGGCGGCAGGCATCCAGCGGTCAGGAGCGTAGGTAAAGCAACGCAGTCCAGCGGTCAGGAGCGCAGGGCCATGGCGAAACCAGCGGTCAGATGCAGGGCGGCTAAGGCATCCAGCGGTCAGGAGGCAGGGGCCGGCAGGCAACCAGCGGTCATTATTTAAACCGCAGGCAACCAGCGGTCAATATGCAGGGGGCCAACGCATCCAGCGGTCATTAGAGGGCATCCAGCGGTCAGAGCGTAGCTTGCAGGCATCCAGCGGTCAGAGCGCAGTGGCAGGATCCAGCGGTCAGGAGCGCAGGGGCGGCAGGCATCCAGCGGTCAGATGCAGGGCGGCAGCAACCAGCGGTCAAGATGCAGGACGCAGGCATCCAGCGGTCACATGCAGATGATGCAAGGCAAACCAGCGGTCACATGCGCAGGGGGCAGTCCAGCGGTCAGAGCGCAGATACGCAGGCATCCAGCGGTCGGTGCATGCAGATGAGCGGCAGGCATCCAGCGGTCAGCAGGGGCAGGGCTGCAGGCACGCATCCAGCGGTCATTATTTAGGCGGCAGGCAGATCCAGCGGTCAGATGCAGGGACGCAGGCAAACCAGCGGTCAAGATGATGGCAGGCGTTCAGCGGTCAGATGCAGATGCCGCAGGCGTCCAGCGGTCAGATGCAAGCCAGGCAGGCAGTCCAGCGGTCAGATGCCGCAGGGGCGGCAGGCATCCAGCGGTCAGACGCAGAGTAACGCAGGTCCAGCGGTCAGGATGCAGGGCGGCAGGCGAACCAGCGGTCAGAGCGCAGATGATGCAGGCAGTCCAGCGGTCAAGATGCAGGCCGGCAGGCATCCAGCGGTCACATGCAGGGGGGGACCGCAGGCAAAACCAGCGGTCAGAGCGCAGGCAGGCAAAACCAGGGTCAGGAGCGCAGGGGCGCAGGATCCAGCGGTCAAGAGCGCAGGGGGCAGGCAGTCCAGGGTCATTATTTGAAGGCTCGGCAGGCGTCCAGCGGTCAGATGTGAAATGCAGGCAGTCCAGCGGTCAGGATGCAGGGGGCAGGCAGTCCAGCGGTCAGCTATTTGCAGGGATGGCAGGCAGATCCAGCGGTCAGGATAGGCAGGGCCGCAGGCAGATCCAGCGGTCACGCGCAGCAGGCAGTCCAGCGGTCAGATGCAGGGTCGCTGCAGGCAACCAGCGGTCAGAGCGCAACGGGGGACAGGCGATCCAGCGGTCAAGATGCGCAGGGTCCGCAGGCAACCAGCGGTCACAGGCCAAGCAGGCATCCAGCGGTCAGGATCCAGGGGTCACAACCAGGGCAGAGTGCAGGGCAGGCAGTCCAGCGGTCAGAGTGCAGGGGGCAGGCAGTCCAGGTCAGAGTCAGAGGTAGGGGCAGGTCTCCAGTGGTCAGACTGGTAGGGGGCAGGCAGTCCATGGTCAGGATGCAGAGGCAGGCAGTCCAGCGGTCAGATGAGAGGGCAGGTAGATCCAACGGTCAGAGGCAGGGCATAGCCCAGTGGTCAAGATGCAGGGCAGGGTCCAGCGGTCAGATGCAGACATGCAGGCAGTCCAGCGGTCAGAGCGTAGGCAGGCAACCAGGTCAGCGATAGAGTGCAGGGGCAAGCAGGCAACCAGCGGTCAGAGCGCAGCTGGGCGGCAGTCCAGCGGTCACATCGCAGCGGGACGCAGGCGTCCACCGGTCACATGCAGGACGCAGGCAACCAGCGATCAGATGTGCAGGGGCCTGGGCAGTCATCCAGCGATCAGAGTGCAGGGGCAGGCATCCAGCGATCAGAGCGTAAAGGCAGGCATCCAGCGGTCAGAGCGTAGGGCGGCGTATCCAGCGGTCAGATGCAGATGATGCGGGCAGTCCAGCGGTCAGAGCGCAGATGATGCCATGCAGTCCAGCGGTCAGAGCGCAGATGATGCAGCGCAGTCCAGCGGTCAGAGCGCAGATGATGCTAGGCGATCCAGCGGTCAGAGCGCAGATGATGCCAGCGCAGTCCAGCGGTCAGAGCGCAGATGATGCCAGCGTCCAGCGGTCAGATGCAGATGATGCCAGTCCAGCGGTCAGATGCAGATGATGCTAGCGCAGTCCAGCGGTCAGAGTGCAGATGATGCTAGGCGATCCAGCGGTCAGAGCGCAGATGATGCCATGCAGTCCAGCGGTCAGAGTGCAGATGATGCTATGCATCCAGCGGTCAGAGCGCAGATGATGCCATGCATCCAGCGGTCAGATGCAGATGATGCAGGCAGTCCAGCGGTCAGATGCAGATGATGCAGGCAGTCCAGCGGTCAGATGCAGATGATGCAGGCAGTCCAGCGGTCAGAGTGCAGATGATGCCAGGCAGTCCAGCGGTCAGAGTGCAGATGATGCTAGGGCAGTCCAGCGGTCAGAGTGCAGATGACGCAGGCAGTCCAGCGGTCAGAGTGCAGATGATGCCATGCAGTCCAGCGGTCAGAGCGCAGATGATGCCAGCGTCCAGCGGTCAGATGCAGATGATGCAGGCATCCAGCGGTCAGAGCGCAGATGATGCAGGCATCCAGCGGTCAGATGCAGATGATGCTATGCGTCCAGCGGTCAGAGCGCAGATGATGCAGCGCGTCCAGCGGTCAGAGCGCAGATGATGCTAGGCAGTCCAGCGGTCAGAGTGCAGATGATGCAGGCAGTCCAGCGGTCAGAGCGCAGATGATGCTAGGCAGTCCAGCGGTCAGAGCGCAGATGATGCCATGCGATCCAGCGGTCAGATGCAGATGATGCCATGCATCCAGCGGTCAGAGTGCAGATGATGCTAGCGCGTCCAGCGGTCAGATGCAGATGATGCGCAGGCAGTCCAGCGGTCAGAGTGCAGATGATGCCATGCATCCAGCGGTCAGATGCAGATGATGCCAGGCAGTCCAGCGGTCAGAGCGCAGATGATGCTAGGGCGATCCAGCGGTCAGAGCGCAGATGATGCCATGCAGTCCAGCGGTCAGAGCGCAGATGATGCAGGGCAGTCCAGCGGTCAGATGCAGATGATGCTATGCAGTCCAGCGGTCAGAGTGCAGATGATGCAGGCATCCAGCGGTCAGATGCAGATGATGCCATGCAGTCCAGCGGTCAGAGCGCAGATGATGCCATGCATCCAGCGGTCAGAGCGCAGATGATGCAGGCAGTCCAGCGGTCAGATGCAGATGATGCAGGCATCCAGCGGTCAGAGTGCAGATGATGCAGGCAGTCCAGCGGTCAGAGTGCAGATGATGCCAGGCAGTCCAGCGGTCAGATGCGCAGATGATGCAGGCAGTCCAGCGGTCAGAGTGCAGATGATGCTAGGCAGTCCAGCGGTCAGAGCGCAGATGATGCCATGGCAGTCCAGCGGTCAGATGCAGATGATGCGGGCGTCCAGCGGTCAGAGTGCAGATGATGCAGGCAGTCCAGCGGTCAGAGTGCAGATGATGCAGGGCAGTCCAGCGGTCAGAGCGCAGATGATGCATGCAGATCCAGCGGTCAGAGTGCAGATGATGCAGGCAGTCCAGCGGTCAGATGCAGATGATGCAGGCATCCAGCGGTCAGAGTGCAGATGATGCAGGCAGTCCAGCGGTCAGAGTGCAGATGATGCAGGCAGTCCAGCGGTCAGAGTGCAGATGATGCTAGGCAGTCCAGCGGTCAGAGTGCAGATGATGCAGGCAGTCCAGCGGTCAGAGTGCAGATGATGCCAGGCAGTCCAGCGGTCAGATGCAGATGCGCGCAGGCATCCAGCGGTCAGAGTGCAGATGATGCAGGCAGTCCAGCGGTCAGAGTGCAGATGATGCAGGCAGTCCAGCGGTCAGAGCGCAGATGATGCCAGGCATCCAGCGGTCAGAGTGCAGATGATGCCAGGCATCCAGCGGTCAGATGCAGATGATGCAGGCAGTCCAGCGGTCAGAGTGCAGATGATGCCAGGCATCCAGCGGTCAGATGCAGATGATGCATGCGTCCAGCGGTCAGAGCGCAGATGCGCAGGCATCCAGCGGTCAGAGCGCAGATGATGCCAGGCAGTCCAGCGGTCAGAGAGCATGCAGCAGTCAGATGCATGGCGCAGTCCAGCGGTCAGAGTGCAGATGATGCAGGCAGTCCAGCGGTCAGAGTGCAGATGATGCAGGCAGTCCAGCGGTCAGAGTGCAGATGATGGCAGGCAGTCCAGCGGTCAGAGCGCAGATGATGCAGGCAGTCCAGCGGTCAGAGTGCAGATGATGCATGGGCAGTCCAGCGGTCAGATGCAGATGATGCAGCAGTCCAGCGGTCAGATGCAGATGATGCTAGCGTCCAGCGGTCAGATGCAGATGACGCTAGGGCAGTCCAGCGGTCAGAGTGCAGATGATGCCAGGCATCCAGCGGTCAGAGTGCAGATGATGCTAGGCAGTCCAGCGGTCAGAGTGCAGATGATGCAGGCGTCCAGCGGTCAGAGCGCAGATGATGCTAGGCATCCAGCGGTCAGAGTGCAGATGATGCCAGGCATCCAGCGGTCAGATGCAGATGATGCAGGCAGTCCAGCGGTCAGAGTGCAGATGATGCTAGGCAGTCCAGCGGTCAGAGTGCAGATGATGCGGCGCAGTCCAGCGGTCAGAGCGCAGATGATGCCATGCGTCCAGCGGTCAGAGTGCAGATGATGCTAGGCAGTCCAGCGGTCAGATGCAGATGATGCAGGCAGTCCAGCGGTCAGAGCGCAGATGATGCAGGCAGATCCAGCGGTCAGAGCGCAGATGATGCGCAGGCAGTCCAGCGGTCAGAGCGCAGATGATGCTAGCGCAGTCCAGCGGTCAGAGTGCAGATGATGCAGGCAGTCCAGCGGTCAGATGCAGATGATGCTAGGCAGTCCAGCGGTCAGATGCAGATGATGCTAGGGCGTCCAGCGGTCAGAGTGCAGATGATGCCATGTCCAGCGGTCAGATGCAGATGATGCCAGGCAGTCCAGCGGTCAGATGCAGATGATGCCAGGCAGTCCAGCGGTCAGATGCAGATGATGCGCAGGCAGTCCAGCGGTCAGAGCGCAGATGACGCAGGCATCCAGCGGTCAGATGCAGATGCTATGGGCAGTCCAGCGGTCAGATGCAGATGATGCTGGCGCGTCCAGCGGTCAGAGTGCAGATGATGCAGGCAGTCCAGCGGTCAGAGTGCAGATGATGCAGGCAGTCCAGCGGTCAGAGTGCAGATGACGCAGGCAGTCCAGCGGTCAGATGCAGATGATGCAGGCAGTCCAGCGGTCAGAGTGCAGATGATGCAGGCAGATCCAGCGGTCAGAGTGCAGATGACGCAGGCATCCAGCGGTCAGAGCGCAGATGATGCCATGCAGTCCAGCGGTCAGAGTGCAGATGATGCCAGGCGTCCAGCGGTCAGATGCAGATGATGCGCATGCATCCAGCGGTCAGATGCAGATGATGCTAGGCAGTCCAGCGGTCAGATGCAGATGATGCCAGGCATCCAGCGGTCAGATGCAGATGATGCTAGGCGTCCAGCGGTCAGATGCGCAGATGCATGCGCAGTCCAGCGGTCAGAGCGCAGATGATGCCAGGCAGTCCAGCGGTCAGAGTGCAGATGATGCATGCATCCAGCGGTCAGAGTGCAGATGATGCTAGGCGATCCAGCGGTCAGAGCGCAGATGATGCGGCAGTCCAGCGGTCAGATGCAGATGATGCAGGCAGTCCAGCGGTCAGAGCGCAGATGATGCCATGCGTCCAGCGGTCAGATGCAGATGATGCCAGGCAGTCCAGCGGTCAGAGCGCAGATGATGCCAGGCATCCAGCGGTCAGAGTGCAGATGACGCAGGGCGCGTCCAGCGGTCAGAGCGCAGATGATGCCAGGCAGTCCAGCGGTCAGAGTGCAGATGATGCAGGCAGTCCAGCGGTCAGAGTGCAGATGATGCAGGCGTCCAGCGGTCAGATGCAGATGATGCCAGGGCATCCAGCGGTCAGAGCGCAGATGATGCATGCAGTCCAGCGGTCAGATGCAGATGATGCAGGCAGTCCAGCGGTCAGAGTGCAGATGATGCAGCGTCCAGCGGTCAGAGTGCAGATGATGCCATGCATCCAGCGGTCAGAGCGCAGATGATGCCAGGCATCCAGCGGTCAGAGTGCAGATGATGGCAGGCAGTCCAGCGGTCAGATGCAGATGATGCAGTCCAGCGGTCAGATGCAGATGATGCTATGTCCAGCGGTCAGAGTGCAGATGATGCAGGCAGTCCAGCGGTCAGATGCAGATGATGCAGGCAGTCCAGCGGTCAGATGCAGATGATGCAGGCAGTCCAGCGGTCAGAGTGCAGATGATGCAGGCAGTCCAGCGGTCAGAGTGCAGATGATGCCAGGCAGTCCAGCGGTCAGAGTGCAGATGATGCAGGCAGTCCAGCGGTCAGAGTGCAGATGATGCAGGCAGTCCAGCGGTCAGAGTGCAGATGCATGGCAGTCCAGCGGTCAGAGTGCAGATGATGCAGGCAGTCCAGCGGTCAGAGTGCAGATGATGCAGGCAGTCCAGCGGTCAGAGTGCAGATGATGCAGCAGTCCAGCGGTCAGAGCGCAGATGATGCTAGGCAGTCCAGCGGTCAGAGTGCAGATGATGCAGGGCAGTCCAGCGGTCAGAGTGCAGATGATGCTAGCGCAGTCCAGCGGTCAGAGTGCAGATGATGCAGGGCATCCAGCGGTCAGAGCGCAGATGATGCAGGCAGTCCAGCGGTCAGAGTGCAGATGATGGCAGGCAGTCCAGCGGTCAGAGTGCAGATGATGCAGGCAGTCCAGCGGTCAGAGTGCAGATGATGCCAGGCAGTCCAGCGGTCAGAGCGCAGATGATGCCAGGCAGTCCAGCGGTCAGAGCGCAGATGATGCAGGCAGTCCAGCGGTCAGATGCAGATGATGCAGGCGCAGTCCAGCGGTCAGAGCGCAGATGATGCTAGGCAGTCCAGCGGTCAGAGTGCAGATGATGCAGGCAGTCCAGCGGTCAGAGCGCAGATGATGCTAGGGCAGTCCAGCGGTCAGAGTGCAGATGATGCAGGCAGTCCAGCGGTCAGAGTGCAGATGATGCGCAGTCCAGCGGTCAGATGCAGATGATGCAGGCAGTCCAGCGGTCAGAGTGCAGATGATGCAGGCAGTCCAGCGGTCAGAGTGCAGATGATGCAGGCAGTCCAGCGGTCAGATGCAGATGATGCTAGGCGTCCAGCGGTCAGAGCGCAGATGATGCAGGCAGTCCAGCGGTCAGATGCAGATGATGCGCAGTCCAGCGGTCAGATGCAGATGATGCAGGCAGTCCAGCGGTCAGATGCAGATGATGCCAGGCGATCCAGCGGTCAGAGTGCAGATGATGCCAGGCAGTCCAGCGGTCAGAGCGCAGATGATGCCAGGCAGTCCAGCGGTCAGAGCGCAGATGATGCCAGCGCATCCAGCGGTCAGAGCGCAGATGATGCGCAGGCAGTCCAGCGGTCAGAGTGCAGATGATGCTAGGCAGTCCAGCGGTCAGATGCAGATGATGCAGGCAGTCCAGCGGTCAGATGCAGATGATGCCAGGCAGTCCAGCGGTCAGATGCAGATGACGCAGGCATCCAGCGGTCAGAGCGCAGATGATGCTGCGCAGTCCAGCGGTCAGATGCAGATGATGCAGGCAGTCCAGCGGTCAGAGTGCAGATGATGCAGGCAGTCCAGCGGTCAGAGTGCAGATGATGCAGGCAGTCCAGCGGTCAGAGTGCAGATGACGGCAGGCAGTCCAGCGGTCAGAGTGCAGATGATGGCAGGCAGTCCAGCGGTCAGAGTGCAGATGATGCAGGCAGATCCAGCGGTCAGAGTGCAGATGATGCAGGCAGTCCAGCGGTCAGATGCAGATGATGCAGGCAGTCCAGCGGTCAGAGCGCAGATGATGCCAGGGCAGTCCAGCGGTCAGAGTGCAGATGATGCCAGGGCAGTCCAGCGGTCAGAGCGCAGATGATGCTAGGCGTCCAGCGGTCAGAGTGCAGATGATGCTAGCAGATCCAGCGGTCAGAGTGCAGATGATGCCATGCAGTCCAGCGGTCAGAGTGCAGATGATGCAGGCAGTCCAGCGGTCAGAGTGCAGATGATGCAGGCAGTCCAGCGGTCAGAGTGCAGATGATGCAGGCAGTCCAGCGGTCAGAGTGCAGATGCGGCAGGCAGTCCAGCGGTCAGAGTGCAGATGACGCAGGCAGTCCAGCGGTCAGAGTGCAGATGATGGCAGGCAGTCCAGCGGTCAGAGTGCAGATGATGCTAGGCAGTCCAGCGGTCAGAGTGCAGATGATGCAGGCAGTCCAGCGGTCAGATGCAGATGATGCTAGGCGTCCAGCGGTCAGAGTGCAGATGATGCAGGCAGTCCAGCGGTCAGAGTGCAGATGATGCAGGCAGTCCAGCGGTCAGAGTGCAGATGATGCCATGGCAGTCCAGCGGTCAGAGTGCAGATGATGCAGGCAGTCCAGCGGTCAGAGCGCAGATGATGCAGGCAGTCCAGCGGTCAGATGCAGATGCGGCAGGCAGTCCAGCGGTCAGAGTGCAGATGATGCGCATGCATCCAGCGGTCAGATGCAGATGATGCTAGGCAGTCCAGCGGTCAGAGTGCAGATGATGCAGGCAGTCCAGCGGTCAGAGTGCAGATGATGCAGCGCAGTCCAGCGGTCAGATGCAGATGATGCAGGCAAATCCAGCGGTCAGAGTGCAGATGATGCCAGGCAGTCCAGCGGTCAGAGTGCAGATGATGCGGCAGTCCAGCGGTCAGAGCGCAGATGATGCAGGCAGTCCAGCGGTCAGATGCAGATGATGCAGGCAGTCCAGCGGTCAGAGTGCAGATGATGCTAGGCAGTCCAGCGGTCAGAGTGCAGATGATGCAGGCAGTCCAGCGGTCAGAGTGCAGATGATGCATGGGCAGTCCAGCGGTCAGAGCGCAGATGATGCGCAGGCAGTCCAGCGGTCAGATGCAGATGATGCAGGCAGTCCAGCGGTCAGATGCAGATGATGCAGGCAGTCCAGCGGTCAGAGCGCAGATGATGCGCAGGCAGTCCAGCGGTCAGATGCAGATGATGCAGGCAGATCCAGCGGTCAGAGTGCAGATGATGCAGGCGATCCAGCGGTCAGATGCAGATGATGCCAGGCGTCCAGCGGTCAGATGCAGATGATGCAGGCAGTCCAGCGGTCAGAGTGCAGATGATGCAGGCAGTCCAGCGGTCAGAGTGCAGATGACGCTAGGGCGATCCAGCGGTCAGAGCGCAGATGGCAGGCAGATCCAGCGGTCAGATGCAGATGCGCAGGCAGTCCAGCGGTCAGAGTGCAGATGATGCTAGGCAGTCCAGCGGTCAGATGCAGATGATGCAGCGCAGTCCAGCGGTCAGAGTGCAGATGATGCAGGGCAGTCCAGCGGTCAGAGTGCAGATGATGCAGGCGTCCAGCGGTCAGAGTGCAGATGATGCTAGGCAGTCCAGCGGTCAGAGTGCAGATGATGCTGGCGCATCCAGCGGTCAGATGCAGATGATGCAGGCAGTCCAGCGGTCAGAGTGCAGATGAGCGCAGGCAGTCCAGCGGTCAGAGTGCAGATGATGCAGGCAGTCCAGCGGTCAGAGTGCAGATGACGCAGGCAGTCCAGCGGTCAGAGTGCAGATGATGCCAGGCAGTCCAGCGGTCAGATGCAGATGATGCAGGGCAGTCCAGCGGTCAGATGCAGATGATGCTAGGGCGTCCAGCGGTCAGATGCAGATGATGCAGGCAGTCCAGCGGTCAGAGTGCAGATGATGCAGCGCAGTCCAGCGGTCAGATGCAGATGATGCCAGGCAGTCCAGCGGTCAGATGCAGATGATGCGCAGGCGATCCAGCGGTCAGAGTGCAGATGATGCAGGCAGTCCAGCGGTCAGAGTGCAGATGATGCTAGGCAGTCCAGCGGTCAGAGTGCAGATGATGCAGGCAGTCCAGCGGTCAGAGTGCAGATGGCTAGCGCAGTCCAGCGGTCAGATGCAGATGATGCAGGCAGTCCAGCGGTCAGAGTGCAGATGATGCAGCGCAGTCCAGCGGTCAGATGCAGATGATGCAGGCGATCCAGCGGTCAGAGTGCAGATGATGCTATGGCAGTCCAGCGGTCAGATGCAGATGACGGCAGGGCAGTCCAGCGGTCAGATGCAGATGATGCTAGGCATCCAGCGGTCAGAGCGCAGATGATGCAGGCAGTCCAGCGGTCAGATGCAGATGATGCCAGGCAGTCCAGCGGTCAGAGCGCAGATGATGCGGCATGTCCAGCGGTCAGATGCGCAGATGATGCATGCGCATCCAGCGGTCAGATGCAGATGATGCCAGCGCAGTCCAGCGGTCAGATGCAGATGATGCCATGGGCGATCCAGCGGTCAGAGTGCAGATGATGCATGCGAATCCAGCGGTCAGATGCAGATGATGCTAGCGTCCAGCGGTCAGAGCGCAGATGACGCAGGCGCGTCCAGCGGTCAGATGCAGATGATGCAGCATCCAGCGGTCAGATGCAGATGATGCAGGGCAGTCCAGCGGTCAGAGCGCAGATGATGCTAGGGCAGTCCAGCGGTCAGATGCAGATGATGCCATGCAGTCCAGCGGTCAGAGCGCAGATGATGCATGGCAGTCCAGCGGTCAGATGCAGATGATGCAGGCAGTCCAGCGGTCAGATGCAGATGATGCTAGGCAGTCCAGCGGTCAGAGCGCAGATGATGCTAGGCAGTCCAGCGGTCAGATGCAGATGATGCAGGCAGTCCAGCGGTCAGATGCAGATGATGCAGGCAGTCCAGCGGTCAGATGCGCAGATGCTGCAGGGCAGTCCAGCGGTCAGATGCAGATGATGCAGGCAGTCCAGCGGTCAGAGCGCAGATGCATGGCAGATCCAGCGGTCAGATGCAGATGATGCAGCGTCCAGCGGTCAGATGCAGATGCATGCAGTCCAGCGGTCAGATGCAGATGAGCAGGCAGTCCAGCGGTCAGAGTGCAGATGATGCAGGCGTCCAGCGGTCAGATGCAGATGATGCCATGCAGTCCAGCGGTCAGAGTGCAGATGCATGCGCAGTCCAGCGGTCAGATGCAGATGCATGCGCAGTCCAGCGGTCAGAGCGCAGATGATGCCAGGCAATCCAGCGGTCAGAGCGCAGATGATGCGCAGGCATCCAGCGGTCAGAGCGCAGATGATGCAGGCAGTCCAGCGGTCAGATGCAGATGCAGTCCAGCGGTCAGATGCGATGATCCAGCGGTCAGATGCAGATGATGCAGCGCAGTCCAGCGGTCAGAGCGCAGATGATGCAGGCAGTCCAGCGGTCAGATGCAGATGCGCAGATCCAGCGGTCAGATGCATGATGCGCAGTCCAGCGGTCAGATGCAGATGATGCATGGCAGTCCAGCGGTCAGATGCAGATGATGCAGGCAGTCCAGCGGTCAGATGATGCAGATCAGCGTCAGATGCATGCGCAGTCCAGCGGTCAGATGCAGATGCAGGCAGTCCAGCGGTCAGAGTGCAGATGATGCATGCAGTCCAGCGGTCAGATGCAGATGATGCAGGCAGTCCAGCGGTCAGATGCAGATGCAGGGCAGTCCAGCGGTCAGATGCGATGCCAGCAGTCCAGCGGTCAGATGCATGCCATGCAGTCCAGCGGTCAGATGCAGATGATGCAGGCAGTCCAGCGGTCAGAGTGCAGATGATGCCAGCGCATCCAGCGGTCAGATGCAGATGATGCTGCGCAGTCCAGCGGTCAGAGTGCAGATGATGCGCAGGCATCCAGCGGTCAGAGTGCAGATGATGCATGGGCATCCAGCGGTCAGATGCAGATGATGCTAGGCGATCCAGCGGTCAGATGCAGATGATGCAGCGCATCCAGCGGTCAGAGTGCAGATGATGCTAGGGCATCCAGCGGTCAGAGCGCAGATGATGCAGGCAGTCCAGCGGTCAGATGCAGATGATGCGCGCGTCCAGCGGTCAGATGCAGATGATGCGGGCAGTCCAGCGGTCAGATGCAGATGATGCTAGCAGTAAACCAGCGGTCAGAGCGCAGATGATGCAGGCAGTCCAGCGGTCAGAGTGCAGATGACGCAGGCGATCCAGCGGTCAGAGTGCAGATGATGCATGGCAGTCCAGCGGTCAGATGCAGATGATGCAGGGCAGTCCAGCGGTCAGAGTGCAGATGATGCCATGGCATCCAGCGGTCAGAGCGCAGATGATGCAGGCAGTCCAGCGGTCAGATGCAGATGATGCAGGCAGTCCAGCGGTCAGATGCAGATGATGCTAGGCATCCAGCGGTCAGATGCAGATGATGCCATGTCCAGCGGTCAGAGTGCAGATGATGCAGGCAGTCCAGCGGTCAGATGCAGATGCCATGCGCGTCCAGCGGTCAGATGCAGATGATGCCATGCGTCCAGCGGTCAGATCGCAGATGATGCGCAGTCCAGCGGTCAGATGCAGATGATGCAGCGTCCAGCGGTCAGATGCAGATGATGCGTCAGGCAGATCCAGCGGTCAGAGTGCAGATGATGCGCAGGCAGTCCAGCGGTCAGAGTGCAGATGATGCTGGCAGTCCAGCGGTCAGAGTGCAGATGATGCAGGCAGTCCAGCGGTCAGATGCAGATGATGCAGGCAGTCCAGCGGTCAGAGTGCAGATGATGCAGGCAGTCCAGCGGTCAGAGTGCAGATGATGCAGGGCAGTCCAGCGGTCAGAGTGCAGATGATGCGCAGGGCGATCCAGCGGTCAGAGTGCAGATGATGCAGCGCAGTCCAGCGGTCAGATGCAGATGATGCTAGGCAGTCCAGCGGTCAGAGCGCAGATGATGCAGGCAGTCCAGCGGTCAGAGTGCAGATGATGCAGGCAATCCAGCGGTCAGATGCAGATGATGCTAGGCAGTCCAGCGGTCAGAGTGCAGATGATGCTGGCGCAGTCCAGCGGTCAGAGTGCAGATGATGCAGGCGATCCAGCGGTCAGAGCGCAGATGATGCATGGCAGTCCAGCGGTCAGAGTGCAGATGACGCGCAGGCAGTCCAGCGGTCAGAGTGCAGATGATGCTAGGCGATCCAGCGGTCAGATGCAGATGATGCAGGCATCCAGCGGTCAGAGCGCAGATGATGCTAGCAGTCCAGCGGTCAGATGCAGATGCGCAGGGCATCCAGCGGTCAGAGTGCAGATGATGCCAGGCGATCCAGCGGTCAGAGCGCAGATGATGCTATGGGCATCCAGCGGTCAGATGCAGATGACGCTAGGCAGTCCAGCGGTCAGATGCAGATGATGCAGGCAGTCCAGCGGTCAGATGCAGATGATGCATGCGTCCAGCGGTCAGAGTGCAGATGATGCATGCAGTCCAGCGGTCAGATGCAGATGACGCAGGCAGTCCAGCGGTCAGATGCAGATGACGCAGGGCAGTCCAGCGGTCAGAGCGCAGATGATGCTAGGCATCCAGCGGTCAGAGTGCAGATGATGCGGCAGTCCAGCGGTCAGAGTGCAGATGACG
Source organism: Oncorhynchus tshawytscha (assembly GCF_018296145.1). Taxonomy (NCBI): domain Eukaryota; kingdom Metazoa; phylum Chordata; class Actinopteri; order Salmoniformes; family Salmonidae; genus Oncorhynchus; species Oncorhynchus tshawytscha. Next base: position 2,129,709 of record NC_056441.1, on the reverse strand, counting down.
CAGGCAGTCCAGCGGTCAGATGCAGATGATGCAGTCCAGCGGTCAGAGCGCAGATGCAGTCCAGCGGTCAGATGCAGATGATGCGGGCATCCAGCGGTCAGATGCAGATGCGGCAGCAGTCCAGCGGTCAGATGCAGATGCATGCGCAGTCCAGCGGTCAGAGTGCAGATGATGCAGGCAGTCCAGCGGTCAGAGTGCAGATGATGCAGGCGTCCAGCGGTCAGATGCAGATGATGCCAGGCAGTCCAGCGGTCAGAGTGCAGATGATGCAGGCAGTCCAGCGGTCAGAGTGCAGATGCGCAGGCAGTCCAGCGGTCAGAGTGCAGATGGGCAGGCAGTCCAGCGGTCAGATGCAGATGACGCAGGCAGTCCAGCGGTCAGAGTGCAGATGATGCAGGCAGTCCAGCGGTCAGAGTGCAGATGATGCAGGCAGTCCAGCGGTCAGAGTGCAGATGATGCGGGCAGTCCAGCGGTCAGATGCAGATGATGGCAGCATCCAGCGGTCAGAGCGCAGATGATGCAGGCAGATCCAGCGGTCAGATGCAGATGATGCAGCGATCCAGCGGTCAGAGTGCAGGGCATGCAGTGCAGAGGCAGATCCAGCGGTCAGATGCAGATGACGCAGGGCAGTCCAGCGGTCAGATGCGCAGATGATGCAGGCAGTCCAGCGGTCAGAGTGCAGATGATGCTAGGCAGTCCAGCGGTCAGATGCAGATGATGCCAGGCAGTCCAGCGGTCAGAGCGCAGATGATGCAGGCAGTCCAGCGGTCAGATGCAGATGCTGCATGGCAGTCCAGCGGTCAGATGCAGATGCGCATGGCAGTCCAGCGGTCAGATGCAGATGATGCTGGCGCGTCCAGCGGTCAGAGCGCAGATGATGCCATGGGCATCCAGCGGTCAGAGCGCAGATGATGCTAGGCATCCAGCGGTCAGATGCAGATGATGCGCAGGCAGTCCAGCGGTCAGAGCGCAGATGATGCATGGCAGTCCAGCGGTCAGAGCGCAGATGATGCATGGGCAGTCCAGCGGTCAGAGCGCAGATGGCATGCGCGTCCAGCGGTCAGATGCAGATGCGCAGCAGTCCAGCGGTCAGAGTGCAGATGATGCTGGCGATCCAGCGGTCAGATGCAGATGATGCATGCGTATCCAGCGGTCAGATGCAGATGACGCAGCGTCCAGCGGTCAGAGTGCAGATGATGCTGGCGCGTCCAGCGGTCAGATGCAGATGATGCATGCAGTCCAGCGGTCAGATGCAGATGATGCTATGCAGTCCAGCGGTCAGAGCGCAGATGATGCAGGGCGTCCAGCGGTCAGAGTGCAGATAGCATGCAGTCCAGCGGTCAGATGCAGATGATGCAGGCAGTCCAGCGGTCAGATGCAGATGATGCGGGCAGTCCAGCGGTCAGATGCAGATGATGCAGGGCAAATCCAGCGGTCAGAGTGCAGATGATGCAGGCAGTCCAGCGGTCAGAGTGCAGATGATGCTATGCAGTCCAGCGGTCAGAGTGCAGATGATGGCAGGCAGTCCAGCGGTCAGAGTGCAGATGACGCTAGGCAGTCCAGCGGTCAGAGTGCAGATGATGCGCAGGGCATCCAGCGGTCAGAGTGCAGATGATGCTAGGGCAGTCCAGCGGTCAGAGTGCAGATGATGCAGGCAGTCCAGCGGTCAGAGTGCAGATGATGCTAGGCAGTCCAGCGGTCAGATGCAGATGATGCAGGCAGTCCAGCGGTCAGATGCAGATGATGCAGGCAGTCCAGCGGTCAGAGTGCAGATGACGCAGGGCAGTCCAGCGGTCAGAGCGCAGATGATGCGCAGGGCAGTCCAGCGGTCAGAGTGCAGATGCTGCAGGGCAGTCCAGCGGTCAGAGTGCAGATGATGCTAGGCAGTCCAGCGGTCAGATGCAGATGCGCAGGGCATCCAGCGGTCAGAGCGCAGATGATGCAGGCAGTCCAGCGGTCAGATGCAGATGCGGCAGGCAGTCCAGCGGTCAGAGTGCAGATGATGCGCAGGCAGTCCAGCGGTCAGAGTGCAGATGATGCAGGCAGTCCAGCGGTCAGAGTGCAGATGCGGCAGGGCAGTCCAGCGGTCAGAGTGCAGATGACGCATGGGCAGTCCAGCGGTCAGAGTGCAGATGACGCATGGGCAGTCCAGCGGTCAGAGTGCAGATGATGCAGGCAGTCCAGCGGTCAGAGTGCAGATGATGCAGTCCAGCGGTCAGATGCAGATGATGCAGGGGATCCAGCGGTCAGATGCAGATGGCAGGCAGTCCAGCGGTCAGAGTGCAGATGACGCAGGCAGTCCAGCGGTCAGAGTGCAGATGATGCTAGGCAGTCCAGCGGTCAGAGTGCAGATGATGCAGGCAGTCCAGCGGTCAGAGTGCAGATGACGCAGGCAGTCCAGCGGTCAGAGCGGCAGGATGGCGGCATGGGTGGCGTGCGGCAGGACGGTGGCTATGATAAGATGATGGCAGGACGGCTCTCAGGGTGATGATGGCAGGACGTTTGGGTACAGATGAGCCAGATCCGCGCAGGCCAGATGATGGCAGTGACGGCGTGTTGGCGGGCAGGGACAGATGAGCGGATGGTGACAGCGTGCAGGCCAGAGGATCCTGGCAGGACGGGCAAGCAGGAACAGGCAGATAGGCTGGCAGGACGATCCGCATGCAGATGATGGCAGGACGGCGGGCAGATCAGCGGCAGGACGGGGGCGGCGCAGACCAGATGATGGCAGGACGGCCAAGGGCTGCGGTGATGATGGCAGGACGTCAACGCCAGTTTTAAGGATGAGCCAGTGACGGCGGGGCGGCGTGACGCCAGATGATGGCAGGGACAGCGTCCAGGTTAGGCACAGATGAGGCAGGATGTCCAGGCCAGGCACAGATGATGGCAGTCCAGCGGTCAGAGTGCAGATGACGCAGGCAATCCAGCGGTCAGATGCGCAGATGATGCAGGCAGTCCAGCGGTCAGAGTGCAGATGATGCCAGGCAGTCCAGCGGTCAGATGCAGATGATGCAGGGCAGTCCAGCGGTCAGAGTGCAGATGATGCCATGCGTCCAGCGGTCAGAGTGCAGATGATGCAGGCAGTCCAGCGGTCAGATGCAGATGATGCAGGGCAGTCCAGCGGTCAGATGCAGATGACGGTCCAGCGGTCAGATGCAGAGGTGCAGATCCAGCGGTCAGATGCAGATGCTAGGCAGTCCAGCGGTCAGAGCGCAGATGATGCCAGGCAGTCCAGCGGTCAGAGCGCAGATGACGGGCAGGCGATCCAGCGGTCAGAGTGCAGATGATGCCAGGCGATCCAGCGGTCAGAGTGCAGATGATGCAGGCAGTCCAGCGGTCAGATGCAGATGACGCAGGCATCCAGCGGTCAGATGCAGATGATGCGCAGTCCAGCGGTCAGATGCAGATGACGCAGGCATCCAGCGGTCAGATGCAGATGCTGCGTAGTCCAGCGGTCAGATGCAGATGCCAGGCAGTCCAGCGGTCAGATGCAGATGCCAGGCAGTCCAGCGGTCAGATGCAGATGCGCAGGCAGTCCAGCGGTCAGATGCAGATGATGCAGGCAGTCCAGCGGTCAGATGCAGATGCGCAGGCAGCATCCAGCGGTCAGAGTGCAGATGCGGGCAGTGCAGATCCAGCGGTCAGAGTGCAGATGCGCAGGCAGTCCAGCGGTCAGAGTGCAGATGATGCAGGCAGTCCAGCGGTCAGATGCAGATGCAGCATGGCAGTCCAGCGGTCAGACGCAGATGATGCAGGCATCCAGCGGTCAGATGCAGATGATGCAGGGCAGTCCAGCGGTCAGATGCAGATGATGCAGGCAGTCCAGCGGTCAGATGCAGATGATGCAGGCATCCAGCGGTCAGATGCAGATGATGCAGGCAGTCCAGCGGTCAGAGCGCAGATGATGCAGGCAGATCCAGCGGTCAGAGTGCAGATGATGCAGGCAGATCCAGCGGTCAGAGTGCAGATGATGCTAGGCAGATCCAGCGGTCAGATGCAGATGATGCCAGGCAGTCCAGCGGTCAGAGCGCAGATGATGCGCAGGCAGTCCAGCGGTCAGATGCAGATGCATGCGCAGCATCCAGCGGTCAGATGCAGATGATGCAGGCAGTCCAGCGGTCAGATGCAGATGACGCATGCAGTCCAGCGGTCAGATGCAGATGATGCGCAAGTCCAGCGGTCAGATGCAGATGATGCCAGCGCAGTCCAGCGGTCAGATGCAGATGATGGCAGGCAGTCCAGCGGTCAGAGCGCAGATGATGCCAGCGCATCCAGCGGTCAGATGCAGATGATGCCAGGCAGTCCAGCGGTCAGATGCATGATGCCAGGCAGTCCAGCGGTCAGAGTGCAGATGATGCAGGCAGTCCAGCGGTCAGATGATGCAGCAGGCATCCAGCGGTCAGATGATGCAGGCATCCAGCGGTCAGATGCGCAGATGCGATGCAGGCAGTCCAGCGGTCAGATGCGCAGATGATGCATGGCAAATCCAGCGGTCAGAGTGCAGATGCGCAGGCAGTCCAGCGGTCAGATGCAGATGCGCAGGCGTCCAGCGGTCAGAGTGCAGATGCAGGGCGTCCAGCGGTCAGATGCAGATGGCAGGCATCCAGCGGTCAGATGCAGATGCATGGCGCAGTCCAGCGGTCAGATGCAGATGATGCAGGGCAGTCCAGCGGTCAGAGCGCAGATGATGCTAGGCAGTCCAGCGGTCAGATGCAGATGATGCGCAGGCAGTCCAGCGGTCAGATGCAGATGATGCGCATGATCCAGCGGTCAGAGTGCAGATGCGCATGGCAGTCCAGCGGTCAGAGTGCAGATGACGGCAGGCAGTCCAGCGGTCAGAGTGCAGATGATGCTAGCAGGCAGTCCAGCGGTCAGAGTGCAGATGATGCAGGCAGTCCAGCGGTCAGAGTGCAGATGCGGCAGGGCAGTCCAGCGGTCAGAGTGCAGATGGCAGCAGTCCAGCGGTCAGAGTGCAGATGGGCGCAGGCAGTCCAGCGGTCAGAGTGCAGATGCGATGGCGATCCAGCGGTCAGAGTGCAGATGATGCAGGCAGTCCAGCGGTCAGATGCAGATGATGCAGGCAGTCCAGCGGTCAGAGTGCAGATGACGCAGGCAGTCCAGCGGTCAGATGCAGATGATGCAGGCAGTCCAGCGGTCAGAGCGCAGATGCGGCAGGCAGTCCAGCGGTCAGATGCAGAGATGCATGCAGTCCAGCGGTCAGATGCAGATGCGCAGCATCCAGCGGTCAGATGCAGATGATGCAGCGCAGTCCAGCGGTCAGAGTGCAGATGCAGTCCAGCGATCAGATGCAGATGCGCATCCAGCGGTCAGATGCAGATGATGCGCAGGCAGTCCAGCGGTCAGAGCGCAGATGATGCAGGCAGTCCAGCGGCAGCCATGCAGGGGCGGCAGGCAGATCCAGCGGCCAAGACCAGATGATGGCAGGCGGCCCAGCGGTGATGCGGCAGGACGGCGCAGGCAGTCCAGTGGCCAAGAGTGCAGGGTAAGAGACAGGCTGAGTCCATGGTCCAGGGCGTGATGATGGCAGGACGTCAGCGGCTCAGATGAGCTTGCAGGACCTGCAGGCAGCCCAGCGGTCAGATGATGGCACGGGCAGGCAGCCCAGTGGATTATGACAGCAGGGCAGATGACCTGGCAGGACGGTCCAGCGGAACAGGCAGAGAAGCGGCAGGACGACCCGCCAGCAACAGATGATGGCAGGACGGTCAAGGCGGGCAGATCAGCGGCAGGACGTAAAGCGAAGGCAGACGCAGATGATGGCAGGACGGCTCTGGTGCGATGATGGGCAGGACGTCGCTGCGCCAGGAGGAGCCAGAGGACGGCGTGCAGGCAGATGATGACAGGACAGCGTCCAGGCCAGGACAAGATGCAGATGATGCAGGCAGTCCAGCGGTCAGAGTGCAGATGCTGGCAGGCAGTCCAGCGGTCAGAGTGCAGATGATGCAGGCAGTCCAGCGGTCAGAGTGCAGAGTGGCAGGCAGTCCAGCGGTCAGAGTGCAGATGATGCAGGCAGTCCAGCGGTCAGAGTGCAGATGATGGCAGGCAGTCCAGCGGTCAGGAGTGCAGAGGAGGCAGGCAGTCCCAGCGGTCAGAGTGCAGAGGATGCAGGCAGTCCCAGCGGTCAGAGTGCAGAGGGTGGCAGGCAGTCCAGCGGTCAGAGTGCAGAGGATGGCAGGCAGTCCAGCGGTCAGAGTGCAGAGATGGCAGGCAGTCCCAGCGGTCAGAGTGCAGAGGATGCGCAGGCAGTCCAGCGGTCAGAGTGCAGATGATGGCAGGCAGTCCAGCGGTCAGAGTGCAGATGATGCAGGGCAGTCCAGCGGCCAGAGTGCAGATGATGCAGGCAGTCCAGCGGTCAGAGTGCAGATGATGGCAGGCAGTCCAGCGGCCAGAGTGCAGATGACGCAGGCGTCCAGCGGTCAGAGTGCAGATGATGCAGGCAGTCCAGCGGTCAGAGTGCAGATGATGCAGGCAGTCCAGCGGTCAGAGTGCAGATGATGCAGGCAGTCCAGCGGTCAGAGTGCAGATGCGCAGGCAGTCCCAGCGGTCAGAGTGCAGATGATGCAGGCAGTCCAGCGGTCAGAGTGCAGATGCGCAGGGCAGTCCAGCGGTCAGAGTGCAGATGATGCAGGCAGTCCAGTGGTCAGAGTGCAGAGGATGCAGGCGAGTCCAGTGGTCAGAGTGCAGAGGATGCGCAGGCAGTCCAGCGGTCAGAGTGCAGATGATGCAGGCAGTCCAGTGGTCAGAGTGCAGATGAGGCAGGCAGTCCAGCGGTCAGAGTGCAGATGATGCAGGCAGCCCAGCGGTCAGAGTGCAGAGGAGTGCAGGCAGTCCCAGCGGTTAGAGTGCAGATGAGGCAGGCAGTCCAGCGGTCAGAGTGCAGGGGCGGCAGGTAGACTAGTGGTTAGAGTGGAGGGAGGGAGGCAGCCCAGTGGTTAGAGTGCAGAGGCAGCAGGTAGCCCAGTGGTTAGAGTGTAGAGAGGCAGGTATCCCAGTGGTTAGAGGTGGAGTGAGGCAGGTAGTCCAGTGGTCAGGAGTGCAGAGGAGGCAGGTGGTTGGGATGCAGAGGAGGCAGGCAGGCAGAGGCGGCAGGCAGTCCAGCGGTCAGAGTGCAGAGATGGCAGGCAGTCCCAGCGGTCAGAGTGCAGATGATGCAGGCAGCCCAGCGGTCAGAGTGCAGATGATGCTAGGCAGTCCAGCGGTCAGGAGTGCAGATGAGGGCAGGCAGTCCCAGCGGTCAGAGTGCAGAGGGTGGCAGGGCAGTCCAGCGGCCAGAGTGCAGATGATGCGCAGGCAGTCCAGCGGCCAGAGTGCAGATGATGCGCAGATCCAGCGGTCAGAGTGCAGATGATGCAGGCAGTCCCAGCGGCTAGAGTGCAGATGACGCGCAGGCAGTCCAGCGGCCAGAAGTGCAGATGAGGCAGGCGAGTCCAGCGGTCAGATGCGCAGATGACGCGCAGGCAGTCCAGCGGTCAGATGCAGATGATGCATAGGGCAGCCCAGCGGTCAGGAGTGCAGATGATGCTAGCATGTCCAGCGGTCAGATGCAGATGCTAGGCAGTCCAGCGGTCAGAGCGCAGATGCGCGGTAGTCCAGCGGCCAGAGTGCAGATGAGGCTACGCAGTCCAGCGGTCAGATGCGCAGATGAGCGCTAAGGCAGTCCAGCGGTCAGATGCGCAGATGACGCTAGTCCAGCGGTCAGATGCGCAGATGATGCCAGCGCATCCAGCGGTCAGAGTGCAGATGCTAGCGGCATCCAGCGGTCAGATGCAGATGATGCCATGCAGTCCAGCGATCAGATGCAGATGATGCCAGCGCGTCCAGCGGTCAGATGAGCGCTAGCGCGAGTCCAGCGCAGATGCAGATGATGCCATGATCCAGCGGTCAGATGACGCTACGATCCAGCGGTCAGAGCGATGCCAGCGCGTCACATGCATATGCGATGATGCGCATGTCCAGCGGTCAGATGCAGATGCCATGCGTCCAGCGGTCAGATGCAGATGAGCGCTGGCAAGCGAGTCCAGCGGTCGAGCGCAGATGCTGCCGCGTCCAGCTGCCGATGACATGTTATCCATGGTCAGATGCAGATGACGCCAGGCAGCCCAGTGGTTAGAGGAGTGCAGGCAGCCCAGCGCTGTGAGCATTGGGCC